>NC_090350.1:6596033-6786099 GCF_035084215.1 Heptranchias perlo | reverse complement strand
TAGGGAGTGAGTGCTGCCCCGGCCCGGGTTGTGGGCAGGGGGTGAGTGCTGCCCCGGCCCGGGTTGTGGGCAGGGGGTGAGTGCTGCCCCGGCCGGGTTGTGGGCAGGGGGTGAGTGCTGCCCCGGCCCGGGTTGTGGGCAGGGGAGTGAGTGCTGCCCCGGCCCCGGGTTGTGGGCAGGGAGTGAGTGCTGCCCCGGCCCCGGGTTTGTGGGCAGGGGGTGAGTGCTGTCCCGGCCCCCTGTTACCCGTCGATCCGTTTCCCACTAAGCGGCTGGGGAACAGGTTCGTGAATCGGCCTGGAGTCGGGCGATCAGTGTGGCTCGGACCGGGTGCCCGGCCCCTGACCATCCCGTGCTTGGCTCTGATCAGCCCTGTCCCCGGTTATGAAGCAGGCAGCCTCTGCCCTTTCCCCTGGTTTGTTGCTGGGACATTTGTAGTTTTGCATGTGTTTGAGGAGGAAGCAGGTTTGTCGAGCGGAGTACGCCAGCATTCCCTGCCCTGCCAGCAGCAACATCCACACCGGTGCCCAGGGCTGCCAGCCCGGTTTGAGTCAGTGGTGCAAATTTGTTCTACACGCCAAGCCAATGGAGCTTGGGTTTTGTTCTAGTGCGTTTAGATAAGACTGTTGTGTATTAGGAGGAGGGCTTCATATGTTTTACAATCCCATTCAATATTCTCTCTTTCACTGGCACAAGGTGGCTATTCTTCACTCGTAGCACCGGCAGGCTATTTGACTGTGGTGTGCATCGTGGCCAAGCCCGGTGCCTGGCCTCACTGGGTATCTGCACGCTGGTGGTTTCAGGGATCGCTCAGTTTCCAGCAGGGAATCCCCCTCCCTGTCCTAGGGCTACGCCAGTACAGACAGGGGATTAACTATTGATCTGTGTGACGATTGTGCTAGTGCCATTACCGACTTAACTCCTCAGGCAGCCTGTTCGGATGTGAGGTCACGATTGGCACTAGCTAGTTTGTGAATATCAGAAGCCCAAGATTATCTGCCATTCCTCATGTTACAGGGCTTGCTCCAGCTGTTGCGTAAAGTTAGTAATTGGGCCGTTCGGTGACAGCCCACACACATCCCGTACATGTAAACTGCTCCAGTTAACGACAGGATGAGGCAGTGCAATAGTGTTTTTTTTTTGCCTGTTTCCTGGAACAGGGCAAGTGATACATGCACATGTTGTGTTACTGGGAAAGGTCACAGAAACTCCCTGATTGTGCAAGTGTGGAAATAGAAAGGCTGAAAGCACATGGGCTCAGTTTAAACTCATGATTCCTGAGAGTTGTGGCTGAAATCCTGAAGTGAACAGGGTTGGGTGGTGGGGGGCAGCGATACGCCGGAACCTCCCCTGCACCCCCAAGGTCTGATTGAAAAAGTAGTAGATTTTTACTCCTCAGCCTCACTTCTATGCAGCTTTACAACTCATCGTTTCAATTAGTGACAAACTGGAAGGTTTACTGTTCCCTGATGTCAGCCTGTGGCCCTTTAACCTCAGGTTGCTGTGTGTGTGTCTCACTTCCTTTCTCTGTCCCACTTTGGAATAGGCTAAGTGTGGAATCATTTTATTTGCTGGCAGCGTAGACAGTTTTTTAAAAAAAATATTAACAATGGTTTTGGCAGTCAGCAGCGATTTTCCTGCTTTTTTTATTTGATTCTGGGATGTGGGCGATGCTGGCAAGGCCAGCATTTATTGCCTATCCCTAATTGCCCTTGAGAAGGTGGTGGTGAGCCGCCTTCTTGAACCGCTGCAGTCCGTGTGGTGAAGGTTCTCCCACAGTGCTGTTAGGAAGGGAGTTCCAGGAATTTGGACCCAGTGACGATGAAGGAAACGGCAGATATATTTCCAAGTCAGGATGGTGTATGACTGGGAGGGGAATGTGCAGGTGGTGTTGTTCCCATGCGCCTGCTGCCCTTGTCCTTCTAGGTGGTGGAGGGTCGCGGGTTTGTGGAGGTGCTGTTGAATATTATTGTTCTGGTTATAGTGGATTCTCTGCCCCCTCCAGCCTGTGTTTATAACACGGTGAATGTTGAAAAAGAAAGGTCAGTAGTTTGGGGGACGCAATTGTTTTCCCCTACTGAGTACCAAGCTCATGCACTTTTAATCTGAATTAGTGGAAACCAGATCCATTCCATACTGAATACAAACCAGTGCAACCTCGTGCTGGAACACTGCCTGTGGTCTGGTAGGTAAATGCGCTGCCAACTACGCGCCATTAAAGCTTCCGGTTCGATCTCAGCTGGCACAGCAGTAGGGGCTCTGGTTGGAGAGGAGGAGGTGGTCAGTTAGCAGTTCTATATCGAATTACTATCCCAGGTTCTGCTGGGAAGAGGAGATGGGTGCACCATGGGAGGACCCATCGGCCTCACTGTGATGCCATCTCATGGTTAAATAGTCTGTGAACACTCATTGCCTAGACTCGTACGTAAAAGCTCACCACTCGGATGAGGTATCAGAGGGCCAGTGGAACTGCACGCTGCTATAGGCAGTAAATTTTGAGACGAGTAGAGAGGAGGACACTGAATTTAAAAATTGGGCGAGAGAGAGGAGCCCAAACGACTTGGTGTATTTGAAGGGAATATGGAGGCTCCATCATCACTGATGGAAAAAGAATGATGCCAAGTTCAGGGTCTGTTTGCATGTGTTCAAAATAAAAATCAAATGCAGTATCTTCAGTTGTGAGAGAAAATGAAGAGACCTCATAATCCAAATCAGCCTCTAACTGTATAACGAGTGCCTGTGCTGCTCAGGTCTCGTGCAGAGTGCCTTACTACTTTTTCAATCTGTGCCTTTTGAGGTCATTAATTTTTAAAAAGATGTATTTATAGTTGAAGGAATATGTGTGCGTATTGCGTACGTGTATGTGGGTGTATACATTATATATGAAGTAAAAAAAGAGCTTGCATTTATATAGCACCGTTCACGTTCTCAGGATGTCCCAAAGCGCATTACAATGAAATACTTTTGAAGTGTAGTCACTGTTGTAATGTAGGAAACGCAGCACCCAATTTGCACACAGCAAGGTCCCACAAACAGCAATGTGATAATGAGCAGATAATCTGATATTGGTTGAGCGAAGGCCAGGACACAGGGGAGAATTCCCCTGCTCTTCTTCAAAATAGTGTCATGGGATCTTTCACATCCACCTGAGAGGGCAGACAGAGCCTCGGTTTAACGTCTCATCCGAAAGATGGCACCTCCGACAGTGCAGCACTCCCTCAGTACTGCCCTGGAGTGTCAGCCTGGGTTAAGGATATGAGGTAAGGAAGTTGATAAAGACTGTGTAGCTGATTCTGAGAAGTGTTTCCTCAGTAAAATCACGAGCCCTCTGAGGAAGTTTGAAACCTTTTCTAAAATCAGATTAAAAACCACATCTTGTGCTGCAGTGCGATTATTTCTTTGTGACCATTGCTATCGGGTGGGGAGGATCTCGGCACGCAGCTGGTACCAGATTCACATCGCACACCAGCAGCGTGCCGGTTCAGGGAAACTGCACCGCAGTTCCAGTTAACCTCGCTCTGCTATCAGTGCAGAAACCACCTCAACCCCACACCCGAACCCCAGCTCCCGACTGACAGGAACCCCTGACCTTTTCATCAAACGGTGAACCCCGAGACACTCAGTTAAAGGCTGAAACTCAACCTCTGGTTTCAGGTGATCGCAGATGTTGTTTGATGACACCCAAACCCTTTTGATTTGCACAATGTAACTCATCCCTCTGGTGTCTCTTTTCCATCTAACATTGAACATGTGTGGATACGAGAGGTAGAAGGGGCTGTTGTGATGCTCTATGGGGAGAGGAAATGGCACAAAGATTTTCCTTGTTCTCCTGCCCTCGTTTTGCAGTGCTTGGTGATATGATTGCTGTTTTTAGCATTCTAAAGGCACTAGATAATGTAGACCATGACAAGCTGTTTCACCTTGTCCAGAACAGTAAAACCAGAGGATACGGTCTGCACTTGAAGGGGGGTAAATTCAAAACTAATCTGCGGAAACAAATTTCAGTGAGTGGTTAATCTATGGAACAGGCTGTCCAGAGAGAAGATGAAAGCAGTTAGTGTTGATTCATTCAAATGCAAATTAGATTTCTTTCAGAAAATAACATTTGTGGGATACAGTCCATGAGTAATTAGAGTCATGACATGTGAGTGTTACAGGCTTGGGAGGAACAGGTGACTTTGGACCTATGGTTCCCAAAACTCTCCACCACTGGGGTTTTCCTCACCTCATGTCCGGGTCTGTTGTAGACTCATTGATAGAGATTGATCACTGTGATTAATCAACAATTCCTTCATCGTTGTATCATGGGACTCCCAGAATGGTAGAAGGGGAACTAGATGGATTTTTTTTGTCCAGCAATTCCTAAGTTCTTACCATCTGGCCTGTAGATGTGGCCTGCTGCTCTCGAGAATCAGTCTGAAACATGGGAACGAGTCCAGTGTTCTGTGTGCTGTGACGATGAGGTCTAAAAACCTGGAGCCTGTTCAGGACAAGTGATAAATGAGTGTTGCCCTAATTTAGCTCTTTGTCTTGTTGTTGAGCCAGGGAGCGTACCGGGTACTGACAGGGCAATGTGCTGGGTTTCGCCTGGTTTGGTAACGGCGAGTTTTGATCTATTCTCTAAAGCTGCAGTAACCACGGTTTACTATTGGTCAGTTATTATGCACGGTTTATTATTGGTCAGTTATTATCCATGGTTTACTATTGGTCAGTTATTATCCCCGGTTTGCTGTTGGTCAGTCATTGTCCCCGGTTTGCTGATGGTCAGTCATTATCCCCGGTTTGCTGATGGTCAGTCATTATCCCCGGTTTGCTGTTGGTCAGTCATTAACCCCGGTTTGCTGATGGTCAGTCATTATCCCCGGTTTGCTGTTGGTCAGTCATTATCCCCGGTTTGCTGTTGGTCAGTCATTATCCCCGGTTTGCTGATGGTCAGTCATTATCCCCGGTTTGCTGTTGGTCAGTCATTAACCCCGGTTTACTATTGGTCAGTTATTATCCCCGGTTTGCTGATGGTCAGTCATTATCCCCGGTTTGCTGATGGTCAGTCATTATCCCCGGTTTGCTGATGGTCAGTCATTAACCCCGGTTTGCTGTTGGTCAGTCATTAACCCCGGTTTACTATTGGTCAGTTATTATCCCCGGTTTGCTGATGGTCAGTCATTATCCCCGGTTTGCTGATGGTCAGTCATTATCCCCGGTTTGCTGTTGGTCAGTCATTATCCCCGGTTTGCTGTTGGTCAGTCATTATCCCCGGTTTGCTGATGGTCAGTCATTATCCCCGGTTTGCTGTTGGTCAGTCATTATCCCCGGTTTGCTGTTGGTCAGTCATTATCCCCGGTTTGCTGTTGGTCAGTCATTATCCCCGGTTTGCTGTTGGTCAGTCATTATCCCCGGTTTGCTGTTGGTCAGTCATTATCCCCGGTTTGCTGTTGGTCAGTTATTATCCCCGGTTTGCTGTTGGTCAGTCATTATCCCCGGTTTGCTGATGGTCAGTCATTATCCCCGGTTTGCTGTTGGTCAGTCATTATCCCCGGTTTGCTGATGGTCAGTCATTATCCCCGGTTTACTATTGGTCAGTTATTATCCCCGGTTTGCTGATGGTCAGTCATTATCCCCGGTTTGCTGATGGTCAGTCATTATCCCCGGTTTGCTGTTGGTCAGTCATTATCCCCGGTTTGCTGTTGGTCAGTCATTATCCCCGGTTTGCTGATGGTCAGTCATTATCCCCGGTTTGCTGTTGGTCAGTCATTATCCCCGGTTTGCTGTTGGTCAGTCATTATCCCCGGTTTGCTGTTGGTCAGTCATTATCCCCGGTTTGCTGTTGGTCAGTCATTATCCCCGGTTTGCTGTTGGTCAGTCATTATCCCCGGTTTGCTGTTGGTCAGTTATTATCCCCGGTTTGCTGTTGGTCAGTCATTATCCCCGGTTTGCTGATGGTCAGTCATTATCCCCGGTTTGCTGTTGGTCAGTCATTATCCCCGGTTTGCTGATGGTCAGTCATTATCCCCGGTTTGCTGATGGTCAGTCATTATCCCCGGTTTGCTGTTGGTCAGTCATTATCCCCGGTTTGCTGATGGTCAGTCATTATCCCTGGTTTACTGATGGTCAGTCATTATCCCCGGTTTGCTGATGGTCAGTCATTATCCCCGGTTTGCTGTTGGTCAGAAATGTTCAAACCCAAGAAACCATCACCCAATCCCGCTTTAGGAAACAAACTGTGCTTTCGTTATACACTGACCTCCCTTCTGGACCTAGTTATCGCATGGGTGAAGTAATGATACATATAAATTGTGCAGCCATGCAGTAACGACTATTTAAATATATTTTTATCAAGAGAATTTTTCAGACTAACAATCTGTAGACAGCTCCAGCCTGCTTATCAGAAAAGTTAGTGGACTGTGAATGAGAGGAGCTTGAAATGCATCAAGAATATTAAAAGATCTGACCTCAATCTGCAGTCAGTTTTGAATACAAATAAGATATTATCCAGCCTGACGCTGTAAGGATTTAATTTCCCCTGCTTTTTCCTTACTGTTTTCTCTCTCGTGATCTTCCCATAACCCTATCCCTCCTGAAAGTGGCAACTTTTGCCCGGAGATCCTTCCATACCCGAGGGCCCTCCATTACCTCCCCCAGCTGGCATGAGGGTGGACAGTAAGGGTCAGCTGTTTGACCCAGGAGAGCTGTCACAGCTAATACTGACCTTGCCCTCCTACTGTCCACCACTGGCACCGGGCACCAAGCCAAAAGCTGCTATTCCCGGGACCATTGATTCACATTTGCTTTTAATCGCACAGGATTCTGAGATTTTGTCAGTGTTTTTGGGAATCGAATTCCTTGAATTCTGTCTACTTTTTCACAAAAACTGTAAATCAGTGGCCTTGTTTATTGCTGTCTGGGTGATTTCTTTCTCCCTTCCCTGTGGATGCTGGTGGTATCCTTACTGGTGTTGAGTGAGATTAGCTAACTCACCGGGGACCTTCCTGGACGAAAAGGCAGTATCTCATCACAATGTGTCACCAGAGGCACGATTGAAATGGCTTCCCTTTTCTTTTTCCTGTTTATGTCCAGATTCACCAGTCACAGGCACTGACATTGGATTTCTGTAATCCTTTTATGCTTTCCAGTTAGCAAAAGCTGTATAGTTGTTCTGTGTTGCAGGGAAATTGGATTTTGTTGATGTTACAGAGTCTTTAAGGCAACCCCTCCCCCACTGAATTCTTCCCTTAAGTTATAAGATGGCAGCCGTGACTCAGTGGTAGCACTCTCGCCTCTGAGTCAGAAGGTCGTGGGTTCACGTCGTACTCCAGGGACTTGAGCACATAATCCAGGCTGACACTCCAGTGAGGGAGTGCTGCAGTGTTGGATGAAATGTTAATCACCTGCCCTCTCAGGTGGACGTAAAAGATCCCATGACACTATTTGAAGAGGAGCTGGGGAGTTCTTCCTAGTATCCTGGCCAATATTTATCCCTCAACTAATATCACTATAAACAGATTATCTGGTCATTATCTCATTGCTGTTTGTGGGATCTTGCTGTGCGCAAATTGGCTGCCATGTTTCCCTACATTACAATAGGGACTACACTTCAAAAGTACTTCATTGGCTTTGAAGCACTTTGGGACGTCCTGAGATTGTGAAAGGCGCTCTATAAATGCAAGTTCATTTTTCTTTCTTCGCTGCTCCACAGGCCCTTTGAAGGAGTGGTGATCTGGTGCCAGTGCTACATTCTCAGTGCCAGATGCCCCACTTTCTCTTTCCCCATAGTTTGTTTTTTTAAATCTTTCTAGGAGGCCACCAATTTCAGCATGTTGAGGGGTGCGCAGAGAAAACGTGTTTTGTTTTAACGTCTATGCAAGTAGGTGTCGCAATGAATTCATCGAAGATCATTCCGACTGATTTTTGGCACTGGGCAGTCTGTTGGGATCTTTTAAAAGTTCAATCAATAGATTTACAAGTGTAGACTCGAGAGAGCTTTGTGGTTTTGGCTGATGGTATTATAATCGACCAAATATTGAAAGCATCCACTTTATTGTGTCCCGCGCGTATCCCTGTCTTGTGATTGTAATGGTGTACCAGAGAGCCCTCTGGTGCACATGGTTTCAGCAGTGGGTCAACCCTGCCTGTGCACATCAGCAGCAGAAGTCACACAACCAGTACGGTGTGTCTGCCTCTCTCTCACCTTCTCCGAGGCTGATGCTGTATTTTCCAGTTGCCTATTCAACCATTGTCGAGAACAAGCTGCAACTTCAACATCAGCAAACCCGAAGCCGTCCTTTCTACTTCCTGCCAGCACCCTGGTGCCCCCCCCAACCCCCGGTCCTGATGCCATCAGCCTCAGACTGAACCAGCTGGTACCTAACCTCAGTGTTCTGCCTGAGCTGGGCTGCCTGCCCGTCGACCAGCCAGCCACCAAGACCATGTTTTCCCAACTCTGCACTATTGCCCACCGCTGCCCCTGTCTCCTTCCTGCTGCTGCAAACCCCTCAGTCCACACCTTCGTCACCTCTAGAATCGATTTCCCTCCACCTTCATCCATTAGGCTATGGCCTGTTTCCCTCTTGCACCAAGTCCCACACTCCCATCGCTCCACCCGAGCCAGATTCCACTGGCTCCTCCCCCCCCCCCCCCCCCGCCCCCCCGCCCCAGTGTATCGTCTTCAAGGCCTCCGTTGTCTCGCCCTGCTTCCCCTGAGCCGTTCTCTTCAGCTGTTAGCCCCAGCCTGCACTCTCGGGCTCTGAATTACTGCCCCTCAGTAGAAGCCACTCCTTCACTCACTGGCCCTTGCTCCCTGAGGCACTCACTCCTTCCTTTTGCTGCCTCCCTCCTTTTGAAACGTTCAATCTCCAACTATGCTTTAAATTCTCTTCTCAACCCACTCCTTTAAATCTTTCCCGTCTGCAGCTCAGCGTTGTGAAATGCTCTGAGATGTACTTCCACATGAAGGGCAGTGTAAAACAACAAGGTCCCCCAGCACTGTCACACTACGTCCCTTGTGATCTATTTTGTGCACGAGGTAAACACTTTTGTTTGTGTATTTAAAAAAAAAAAAAATTTGAAGAAAATTTGTAGAACCAACTTTATATTTGTGTGCCTCCTCAGGCAGAACCCTGCGGCTCGTTCAGACTTATGGGCTTGGGGGGTTACAGTTGATGAAGGCTTCACCTTTTGAGGGTTTTGATATTTTCACGTATCAGTTTATCTGAGCGTGTATCTGTTGGTGTCTCAGAAACTGTTTGTGCCTCGCTGAAATTTGACTGGTTTGTGACGGGCAGCGTGCTACTGAATCGTGTGGTATCCCTTAGGATTGTTGACAATATTCCTTGGAAAAGTGACTCCACTCTTCTAGTGTAGGGACAGCGTTCCCTAGTTTGGGATGGGATGGGAGGGGGTTTGGGGAGAGAGCTAGGAGGTCTGCACAGACCACCAATGACGGAAGCATATCGCTGATTATTTTCAGTGGGCCCGGAGGTCGCTCAGAACCAACCTGGTGAGCCCCCATGACACATGCTGCCAAGCTGTTCCAGTACAGCTACAACACTGGCATCCACCCGACAATGTGGAAAATTGCCCAGGTATGTCCTGTCCACAAAAAGCAGGACAAATCCAATCCGGCCAATTACCGCCCCATCAGTCTACTCTCAATCATCAGCAAAGTGATGGAAGGTGTCGTCGACAGTGCTATCAAGCGGCACTTATCATAGAATCATAGAATCATAGAAGTTACAACATGGAAATAGGCCCTTCGGCCCAACATGTCCATGTCGCCCAGTTTATACCACTAAGCTAGTCCCAATTGCCTGCACTTGGCCCATATCCCTCTATACCCATCTTACCCATGTAACTGTCCAAATGCTTTTTAAAAGACAAAATTGTACCCGCCTCTACTACTGCCTCTGGCAGCTCGTTCCAGACACTCACCACCCTTTGAGTGAAAAAATTGCCCCTCTGGACCCTTTTGTATCTCTCCCCTCTCACCTTAAATCTATGCCCCCTCGTTATAGACTCCCCTACCTTTGGGAAAAGATTTTGACTGTCGACCTTATCTATGCCCCTCATTATTTTATAGACTTCTATAAGATCACCCCTTAACCTCCTACTCTCCAGGGAAAAAAGTCCCAGTCTGTCTAACCTCTCCCTGTAAGTCAAACCATCAAGTCCCGGTAGCATCCTAGTAAATCTTTTCTGCACTTTTTCTAGTTTAATAATATCCTTTCTATAATAGGGTGACCAGAACTGTACACAGTACTCCAAGTGTGGCCTCACCAATGCCCTGTACAACTTCAACAAGACATCCCAACTCCTGCATTCAATGTTCTGACCAATGAAACCAAGCATGCCGAATGCCTTCTTCACCACCCTATCCACCTGTGACTCCACTTTCAAGGAGCTATGAATCTGTACTCCTAGATCTCTTTGTTCTATAACTCTCCCCAACGCCCTACCATTAACGGAGTAGGTCCTGGCCCGATTCGATCTACCAAAATGCATCACCTCACATTTATCTAAATTAAACTCCATCTGCCATTCATCGGCCCACTGGCCCAATTGATCAAGATCCCGTTGCAATCCCAGATAACCTTCTTCACTGTCCACAATGCCACCAATCTTGGTGTCATCTGCAAACTTACTAACCATGCCTCCTAAATTCTCATCCAAATCATTAATATAAATAACAAATAACAGCGGACCCAGCACCGATCCCTGAGGCACACCGCTGGACACAGGCATCCAGTTTGAAAAACAACCCTCTACAACCACCCTCTGTCTTCTGTCTTACTCACCAATAACCTGCTCACCGATGCTCAGTTTGGGTTCCGCCAGGACCACTCGGCTCCAGACCTCATTACAGCCTTGGTCCAAACATGGACAAAAGAGCTGAATTCCAGAGGTGAGGTGAGAGTGACTGCCCTTGACATCAAGGCAGCATTTGACCGAGTGTGGCACCAAGGAGCCCTAGTAAAATTGAAGTCAATGGGAATCAGGGGGAAAACTCTCCAGTGGCTGGAGTCATACCTAGCACAAAGGAAGATGGCAGTGGTTGTTGGAGGCCAATCATCTCAGCCCCAGGGCATTGCTGCAGGAGTTCCTCAGGGCAGTGTCCCAGGCCCAACCATCTTCAGCTGCTTCATCAATGACCTTCCCTCCATCATAAGGTCAGAAATGGCGATGTTCGCTGATGACTGCACAGTGTTCAGTTCCATTCGCAACCCCTCAGATAATGAAGCAGTCCGAGCCTGCATGCAGCAAGACCTGGACAACATCCAGGCTTGGGCTGATAAGTGGCAAGTAACATTCACGCCAGATAAGTGCCAGGCAATGACCATCTCCAACAAGAGAGAGTCTAACCACCTCCCCTTGACATTCAACGGCATTACCATCGCCGAATCCCCCACCATCAACATCCTGGGGGTCACCATTGACCAGAAACTGAACTGGACCAGCCATATAAATACTGTGGCTACGAGAGCAGGTCAGAGGCTGGGTATTCTGCGGCGAGTGACTCACCTCCTGACTCCCCAAAGCCTTTCCACCATCTACAAGGCACAAGTCAGGAGTGTGATGGAATACTCTCCACTTGCCTGGATGAGTGCAGCTCCAACAACACTCAAGAAGCTCGACACCATCCAAGATAAAGCAGCCCGCTTGATTGGCACCCCATCCACCACCCTAAACATTCACTCCCTTCACCACCGGCGCACTGTGGCTGCAGTGTGCACCATCCACAGGATGCACTGCAGCAACTCGCCAAGGCTTCTTCGACAGCACCTCCCAAACCCGCGACCTCTACCACCTAGAAGGACAAGGGCAGCAGGCGCATGGGAACAACACCACCTGCACGTTCCTCTCCAAGTCACACACCATCCCGACTTGGAAATATATCGCCGTTCCTTCATTGTCGCTGGGTCAAAATCCTGGAACTCCCTTCCTAACAGCACTGTGGGAGAACCGTCACCACACGGACTGCAGCGGTTCAAGAAGGCGGCTCACCACCACCTTCTCGAGGGCAATTAGGGATGGGCAATAAATGCCGGCCTTGCCAGCGACGCCCACATCCCATGAACGAATAAAAAAAAAGGCAGCCCGTGCAAATCCTTCCCAGGGAGGATTTTGGTACCTCTGATGCTGGCTTCTTTATTACAGGCTTGCTCTCAATGGAATTGTAGACACCGTGTGGCATAAAAGATGGCATGATGCTTCAGAAGGCAGTGATTTTCAAAACTCTGCTGCCCCTATGCTAACCTGCACCAAGTCCCGTTCATCCATCACCCCTGTGCTCGCTGACCTACTTTGGTTCCCGGTCCAGCAATGCCTCCAATTTATAATTCTCATCCTTGTGTTCAAATCCCTCCATGGCCTCGCTCCTCCCTATCTCTGTGTTCCTCCAGCTCTGGCTTCTTGCGCATCCCCCATTGACGGCCGTGCCTTTAGCTGCCTAGGCCCTAAGCTCTGGAATTCCCTCCCTAAATCCCTCTGCCTCTCTCTCCTCCTGTAAGACTCTCCATAAAACTTACCTTTTTGACCAAGTTTTTAGTCATCCATCCTAATATTTCCTTCTTTGGCTCGGTGTCAATTTTTGCCTGATTAGGCTCCTGTGACGCGCCTTGGGATGCGTTCTTAAGTTAAAGTCACTATATAAATGCAAGTTGTTGTCTAATTTCCATATGGACGTGTGTTTTGATCACCTCCTCGCACAGTTTTTGCCCAGTGTTTGATCTGCATGGAGCTGTCGGGTAGCATGGCGGGAGTGTGAGGGTCAAAGAGCATCTGGGGGGAGGGGAGGGTCGTTTGCCTCCGCCCAGCCCTTCTTTCTCTCCCCAAACCTCGACATGACCTTACACCTGCTCATCCCTTAGTTGCGTTATGTACGTTAGCCACCCCGCTGATGGCCCATGTTTAGCTGTATCAGCTGCGCGGTTGGTTGTTTTGAAGATTAATTTTCCTATCTGTTGCTGTTGTTTGTATATTTAGGCATCGAGCATGCCCCTGGGAATTGTATCTGGTGAGCTCAGTGAGAATGAGTTAGATTGAAAGATGAGCTCACTTGTTCTCTCTTCATTGGCGTGAACCAGGGTTCCTCATTGCTGCTTGGCAGTAATGGAGTGCTGATTAGTTCAGGGTGGGCACTACCTATCCAAGGTGGTGGGGGGGGGGGGTCTATGATTATCTGGCAGGGTGGAGGCACCATCTATTCATTGGGTCTGTGACTATCTGGCAGGATGGGCACTGTCTATCCATGGGGCCTGTGATTATCTGACACGGTGGGGGCACCGTCTAGCCGTGGCGTCTGTGACTGTCTGGCAGGGTGGGCACTGTCTATCCATGGGGCCTGTGATTATCTCACATGGTGGGGGCACCGTCTAGCCGTGGGGTCTGTGACTATCTGGCAGCTCCTCAATGAGCGGAAGTGTTTGAAGGGTCTCTGTCCCTGCATAAATCGCCAACCGTGTCCATCACCTCCTGCTTGGCTGAATTCTGAGACTGATCCTGGATGCTTTAGTTGAATGCAAGACAAATGATTGCTACAGTGTCACATTTAATTGTTCAATGTCAAAACGTTCTTCTCCATCCCTGAGGACATAGCAAACCATTACTTCATACCTGGGGCCATAATCAGGAACCTGTAGAGATAAATAATTTGCATTTATATAGCGCCTTTAATGTGGGAAAACCTCCCGAGGTGCTTCACTGAGCATGAGGGAAAATGGGTGTCAAGGTATAGGAGGAGAGATTAGATGGGGTGACTAAATGATTGGACAGGTGGGTTTATGAAGAGTCTTAAAGAGTGGTGCAGGAGTTTTGGGGAAGGGGGAATTTGAGTGTGGAATCCAGGTGGCTGAAGGCACAGCAGCAAATGGTTGGGTGGGGGTTGGATAAGAGAGCAGAGTCAGAAGAATGGAGAGTTCTGGGGAGGTGTAGGGCTGGAGGAGGTTACAGAGATGGGAGAGACAAGGCCATGGAGGGATTTAAACACAGGGGTGAGAAGACGCAGGGTGATGGGCTATGGACCTGTTCTCTTACATGTCTGTGCTGCACTGCATTTTAATTTCTTCCAGTTCCTCTTTGGATTGCTGGGGAAAACCTTGGGTTATATTTTTTCCCAAGTGTTGGCACCCTGTTCGAGAGCAAACCCAAGCACTCCAACTGAATTAATAGCGTACAGTGAGCTGTCTGTGTTTATCGATCAGTTGGCAGTGTCCTTTGCATTCAGTAGTTAGTGCAGGCAGCTGCTGTATTGTCCCTTTGATGTTCATATCTGAGCTCAATTAGAATTCTATTGATGTATGTTCTTCCCTCACTTGAGAATGGGAATTGTAAACAATTTTACAACACCAAGTTATAGTCCAGCAATTTTATTTTAAATTCACAAGCTTTCGGAGACTTCCTCCTTCCTCAGGTAAATGTTCAGGAATGTTCCTGAACATTTACCTGAGGAAGGAGGAAGTCTCCGAAAGCTTGTGAATTTAAAATAAAATTGCTGGACTATAACTTGGTGTTGTAAAATTGTTTACAATTGTCAACCCCAGTCTATCACCGACATCTCCACATCTTGAGAATGGGAATGTGAGGAGCCACAAGACGACTATTCTCCAGCCAAGTTCTTCTGTTGGACCCTTGTCGGAAATGGGTTGGCCTTTTCCAGATTCAGTTCCTGGGCTTATCTGCTCTTAGCCAAGGGAGCAACGAGTGTGCCGCAATTATTGATGGTGTCTCAGCTTCCAGGAGCAGAGGACCAGTTTTAGGGCATTCAGCCCCTCAAGGCTGTCTTGCCATTTTATTTTCTTTATTCGTTCATGGGATGTGGGCGTCGCTGGCGAGGCCAGCATTTATTGCCCATCCCTAATTGCCCTTGAGAAGGTGGTGGTGAGCCGCCTTCTTGAACCGCTGCAGTCCGTGTGGTGACGGTTCTCCCACAGTGCTGTTAGGAAGGGAGTTTCAGGATTTTGACCCAGTGACGATGAAGGAATGGCGATATATTTCCAAGTCGGGATGGTGTGTGACTTGGAGGGGAACGTGCAGGTGCTGTTGTTCCCATGTGCCTGCTGCTCTTGTCCTTCTAGGTGGTAGAGGTCGCGGGTTGGGAGGTGCTGTCAAAGAAGCCTTGGCGTATTGCTGCAGTACATCCTGTGGATGGTACACACTGCAGCCACAGTGCGCCGGTGGAGAAGGGAGTGAATGTTTAGGGTGGTGGATGGGGTGCCAATCAAGCGGGCTGCTTTGTCCTGGATGGTGTCGAGCTTCTTGAATGTTGTTGGAGCTGCACTCATCCAGGCAAGTGGAGAGTATTCCATCACACTCCTGACTTGTGCCTTGTAGATGGTGGAAAGGCTTTGGGGAATCAGGAGGTGAATCACTCGCTGCAGAATACCCAGCCACTGACCTGCTCTTGTAGCCACAGTATTTATGTGGCTGGTCCAGTTAAGTTTCTGGTCAATGGTGACCCCCAGGATGTTGATGGTGGGGGATTCGGTGATGGTAATGCCGTTGAATGTCAAGGGGAGGTGGTGAGACTCTCTCTTGTTGGAGATGGTCATTACCTGGCACTTGTCTGGCGCAAATGTTACTTGCCACTTATCTGCCCAAGCCTGGATGTTGTCCAGGTCTTGCTGCATGCGGGCATGGACTGCTTCATTATCTGAGGGGTTGCGAATGGAACTGAACACTGTGCAATAGTCAGCGAACATCCCCATTTCTGACCTTATGATGGAGGGAAGGTCATTGATGAAGCAGCTGAAGATGGTTGGGCCTAGGACACTGCTCTGAGGAACTCCTGCAACAATGTCCTGGGGCTGAGATGATTGGCCTCCAACAACCACTACCATCTCCCTTTGTGCTAGGTATGACTCCAGCACTGGAGAGTTTTCCCCCTGATTCCTATTGACTTCAATTTTACTAGGGCTCCTTGGTGCCACACTCGGTCAAATGCTGCCTTGATGTCAAGGGCAGTCACTCTCACCTCACCTCTGGAATTCAGCTCTTTTGTCCATGTTTGGACCAAGGCTGTAATGAGGTCTGGAGCCGAGTGGTCCTAGCGGAACCCAAACTGAGCATCGGTGAGCAGGTTATTGGTGAGTAAGTGCCGCTTGATAGCACTGTTGACGACACCTTCCATCACTTTGCTGATTGAGAGTAGACAGATGGGACGGATTGGATTTGTCCTACTTTTTGTGGACAGGACATGCCTGGGCAATTTTCCACATTGTCGGGTAGATGCCAGTGTTGTAGCTGTACTGGAACAGTTTGGCTAGAGGTGCAGCTAGTCCTGGAGCACATGTCTTCAGCACTACAGCTGGGATGTTGTCGGGGCCCATAGCCTTTGCTGTATCCAGTGCACTCAGCCGTTTCTTGATATCACGTGGAGTGAATCGAATTGGCTGAAGACTGGCTTCTGTGATGGTGGGAATATCGGGAGGAGGCCGAGATGGATCATCCACTCGGCACTTCTGGCTGAAGATGGTTGCAAACGCTTCAGCCTTGTCTTTTGCACTCAAGTGCTGGACTCTGCCATCATTGAGGATGGGGATCACAGAGCTTCCTCCTCCCATCTTGTTTAATTGTCCACCACCATTCATGACTGGATGTGGCAGGACTGCAGAGCTTTGATCTGATCCGTTGGTTGTGGAATCGCTTAGCTCTGTCTATAGCATATTGCATCTGCTGTTTAGCATGCATGTAGTCCTGAGTTGTAGCTTCACCAGGTTGGCACCTCATTTTTAGGTGTGCGTGGTGCTGCGGCTGGCATGCTCTTCTACACTCCTCATTGAACCAGGGTTGATCCCCTGGCTTGTTGGTAATGGTAGAGTGAGGAATATGCCGGGCCATGAGGTTACAGATTGCACTGGAATACAGTTCTGCTGCTGCTGATGGCCCACAGCACCTCATGGATGCCCAGTTTTGAGCTGCTAGATCTGTTCTGAATCTATCCCATTTAGCACGGTGGTAGTGCCACACAACACATTGGATGGTGTCCTCAGTGCGAAGACGGGACTTCGTCTCCACGAGGACTGTGCGGTGGTCACTCCTACCAATACGTCGTGGATAGCACGTTTCGTGAGATGGTCACACCGCAGGTAAAGGTTGTACAGGCAGGAAGTAAGTGGGTGACCTCCAGGCAGAGTAAGAGGAGCAGGCAGACAGTGCAGGGGTCCTCTGTGGCCGTCCCCCTCTCAAACAAATATACCGCTTTGGATATTGTTGAGGGGGATGACTTATCAGGAGAAGGCAGCAGCAGCCAACTTCCTGGCACCAGGGGTAGCTCTGCTTCACAGGCTGGGAGGAAAAAGAGTGGAAGAGCTATAGTGGTAGGGGATTCTATCGTACGGGGAACAGACAGGCGTTTCTGTGGCCGTAAACGTGACTCCAGGATGGTTTGTTGCCTCCCTGGTGCCAGGGTCATGGATGTCACTGAGCGGCTTCAGGGCATTCTCAAGGGGGAAGGTGAGCAGGCAGAGGTCGTGGTCCACATTGGGACCGACGACGTAGGTAGGAAGGGAGATGAGGTCCTGCATCAAGAATTTAGGGAGCTAGGTAGCAGATTAAAGAGCAGGACCTCAAAGGTTGTAATCTCTGGATTACTCCCAGTGCCACGGGCTAGTGAGTATAGAAATAGAAGGATAGAACAGATGAATGCGTGGCTAAAGAGTTGGTGCAGGAGGGAGGGTTTCAGTTTCCTGGATCACTGGGCCTGCTTCTGGGGAAGGTGGGACTTGTACAAGTCGGACGGGTTGCATCTGAACCAGAGCGGGACAAATATCCTTGCGGGGAGGTTTGCTAGCACTGTTGGGGGGGGTTTAAACTAACTTGGCAGGGGGATGGGATACAGAGTGGAGCTACAATAGGGGGTGATGTGCAGCCAAATATTGAGAAAAAAACAAGTCAGCTTGGAAGACAGGGCAAATATGTAAGAGCAAGGCTGGATGGCATCTATTTTAATGCAAGGAGTCTTGCAAATAAGGTGGATGAACTGAAGGTGTTGATAAACACATGGGAGTATGATATTGTTGCTGTCACAGAGACATGGTTGAGGGAGGGGCAAGACTGGCAGCTCAATATTCCGGGGTACAGAATCTTCAGGCGAGACAGAGGGGGAGGTATAAGAGGAGGGGGGGTCGCAATATTAATTAAAGAATCAATTACTGCCATAAGGAGGGATGATATATTAGCAGGTTCCTCAAATGAGGCCATATGGGTGGAGCTTAAAAACAAAAAGGGGGCAAGCACTTTGATGGGAGTGTACTATAGACCCCAAACAGTCAGGGGGAGATAGAGGAACAGATATGCAGGCAAATCTCAGAAAATTGTGCAAATAATAGGGTAATAATAGTGGGGGATTTCAACTTCCCCAATATTAACTGGGATACTCAGAGTGTAAAAGGCTTAGAGGGTACAAAATTCTTAACGTGCATCCAGGAGAGCTTTTTGAGCCAGCATGTAGAAAGTCCTACAAGAGAGGGGGCGGTACTGGACCTAATTCTAGGGAATGTGGCCGGCCAAGTGGAAGAAGTGCTAGTAGGTGAGCACTTTGGTGACAGTGACCATAATTCAGTGAGATTTAAGGTGGTCATGGAAAAGGACAGGGAGGGGCCGGAAATAAAGGTTCTAAATTGGGGGAAGGCCGATTTTAATAGGATAAGGCAGGATCTGGCCAAAATGGACTGGGATCAGCTGCTTGTAGGAAAATCCGCATCGGAGCAATGGGAGTCTTTCAGAAGGGAGATTGAGACCATACAATGGCAACATGTTCCAGTAAAGGTCAAGGGTGGTTCCAAGAACTCCAGGGAACCTTGGATGTCAGGGGATATACGAGAATGGATTAGGAAAAAAAGGAGGGCTTTTGGCAGATACAAAAGGCTAAGGACGGAGGAAGCCCTAGAGGAGTACAAAAAGTGCAGGGGGATACTTAAAAAGGAAATTAGGAGATCAAGGAGGGGCCATGAAAAAACACTGGCGAGCAAAATAAAGGAAAATCCTAAGATGTTTTATAAGTATATTAAGGGTAAGAGGATGACTCGGGAAAAAATAGGGCCCATTAGGGACAAAAATGGCAATCTGTGTGTGGAGCCGGCAGATGTAGGAGGGGTTCTAAATGAATTTTTTGCATCTGTTTTCACTATGGAGAAGGACGATGTAGACATAGAAATACGGCAGGGGGACTGTGATATACTCGAACATATTAACATCGAGCGGGAGAAGGTATTGGCGGTTTTAGCAGGCCTAAAAATGGATAAATCCCCAGGCCCGGACGAAATGTATCCCAGGCTACTGTGTGAGGCAAAGGAGGAGATTGCGGGGGCTCTAACACATATATTCAGAACCTCTCTGGCCACAGGGGATGTGCCAGAGGACTGGAGAACCGCTAATGTAGTACCATTATTCAAGAAGGGGAGTAGGGAAAAACCGGGGAACTACAGGCCAGTGAGCCTAACATCAGTGGTAGGAAAATTATTGGAAAAATTCTGAAGGACAAAATTAGTCTCCACTTGGAGAAGCAAGGATTAATCAGGGATAGTCAACATGGCTTTGTCAAGGGAAGATCATGTCTGACTAATTTGATTGAATTTTTTGAGGGGGTGACTAGGCGTGTGGATGAGGGTAACGCAGTGGATGTGGTATACATGGATTTCAGTAAGGCCTTCGATAAAGTCCCGCACAGGAGACTGGTCAAGAAGGTACGAGCCCATGGAGTCCAGGGTGCCTTGGCACTTTGGATACAAAACTGGCTTAGTGGCAGAAGGCAGAGGGTGATGGTCGAAGGTTGTTTTTGTGACTGGAAGCCTGTGGCCAGTGGGGTACCACAGGGATCTGTGCTGGGGCCCTTGCTGTTTGTGGTCTACATTAACGACTTGGATATGATCAGTAAGTTCGCTGATGATACAAAAATTGGTAGGGTGGTAAATAGCGAGGAGGATAGCCTCAGTCTGCAGGACAATATAGATGGGTTGGTCAGATGGGCGGAACAGTGGCAAATGGAATTTAACCCGGAAAAGTGCGAGGTGATGCACTTTGGAGGGACTAACAAGGCAAGGGAATACACAATGAATGGGAAGACCCTAGGCAAGACAGAGGGTCAGAGGGATCTTGGTGTGCAAGTTCACAGATCCCTGAAGGCGGCGGAGCAGGTAGATAAGGTGGTAAAGAAGGCATATGGGATACTTGCCTTTATTAGCCGAGGCATAGAATATAAGAGCAAGGGGGTTATGATGGAGCTGTATAAAACACTGGTTAGGCCACAGCTGGAGTACTGTGTGCAGTTCTGGTCGCCGCACTACAGGAAGGATGTGATCGCTTTGGAGAGGGTGCAGAGGAGATTCACCAGGATGTTACCAGGGCTGGAGCGCTTCAGCTATGAAGAGAGACTGGGAAGATTGGGTTTGTTTTCCTTGGAGCAGAGGAGGCTGAGGGGGGACATGATTGAGGTGTACAAAATTATGAGGGGCACAGATAGGATGGATACTAAGGAGCTTTTTCCCTTCGTTGAGGGTTCTATAACAAGGGGGCATAGATTCAAGGTAAAAGGCGGGAGGTTTAGAGGGGATTTGAGAAAGAACTTTTTCACCCAGAGGATGGTTGGAGTCTGGAACTCACTGCCTGAGAGGGTTGTGGAGGCAGGAACCCTCACAACATTCAAGAAGCATTTGGATGAGCACTTGAAATGCCATAGCATACAAGGCTACGGACCAAATGCTGGAATATGGGATTAGATTAGACTGGGCTTGATGGCCGGTGCAGACACAATGGGCCGAAGGGCCTCTATCCGTGCTGTATAACTCTATGACTCAATACTGTCATGGACAGATGCATCTGCAACAGATAGATTGGTGAGGATGAGGTCAAGTAGGGTTTTTTTCCTATTGTTGGTTTGCTCACCGCCTGTTGCAGGCGCAGTCTGGCAGCTAGGTCCTTCAGGACTCTGCCAACTCAGTCAGTAGTGGTGCTACCGAGCCACTCTTGGTGATGGACATTGAAGTTCCCCCCAGAGTACATTCTGTGCCCTTACTACCCTCAGTGCTTCCTCCAAGTGGTGCTCAACATGGATTCATCAGCTGCGGGAGGGCGGTAGGTGGTAATCAGCAGGTTTCCTTGCCCATGTCTGACCTGATGCCATGAGATTTCATGGGGTCCGGAGTCAATGTTGAGGACTCCCAGGGCCACTCCCTCCTGTACCGCCACCTCTGGTGGGTCTGTCCTGCCGGTGGGACAGGACATACCCGGGGATGGTGATGGAAACGTCTGGGACGTTGGCTGAAAGGTATGATTCTGTGAGTGTGGCTGTCAGGCTGTTGCTTGACTGGTCTGTGGGACAGCTCCCAATTTTGGCACAAGTCCCCAGATGTTAGTGAGGAGGACTTTGCAGGGTCAACTGGGCTTGGTTTGCCTTTGTCGTGTCCGATGCCAGGTGGTCCGTCCGGTTTTATTCTTATTATCACTTTTGTAGCGAGATTGTACAACTGATTGGCTTGCTGGGCTACTTCAGAGGGCAGTTAAGAATCAGCCACATTGCTGTGGGTCTGGAGTCGCATATCGGCCAGACCGGGTAAGGACGGCAGGTTTCCTTCCCTAAAGGGCATAGTGAACCAGATGAGTTTTCACGACAGTCCAGTAGTTTCATGGCCACCGTTACTGATACTATTTCTT
Organism: Heptranchias perlo; assembly: GCF_035084215.1. NCBI lineage: Eukaryota > Metazoa > Chordata > Chondrichthyes > Hexanchiformes > Hexanchidae > Heptranchias > Heptranchias perlo. The sequence continues at coordinate 6,764,460 of NC_090350.1, read as the reverse complement.
TTAATTCCAGGTTTAATTTAATTAATTGAATTTAAATTCCCCAGCTGTCATGGCAGGATTTGAACTCATGACTCCGGATTATTAGTCCAGTAACATAACCACTATGCTACCGTACCCTGACGGATCTATTAGATCATGGCTGATCTGTACTTCACTCCATGTCCCTTGATATCCTTTGCCCAACAAGGTATTGGGGCAGGACGAAAATGGCATTTCCATAACAACTTTGTGATCTTGCAATCGTGCAATAATTAACCCGAGTTACTTTTCCTTTACATGACCTGTTTGCCTTTGGGTGCAGCTGTTCTGCAGGTTCTAAGGTATAAGAATTTTTACCCAATTTCCTCTTCTCTTGTCCTCAAGGTGCTGGATCCAGTTCCTGACTGCCGCCCGACCTCGAGGGTCACCCTTCACTCGAGGGCAGTATCAGGGCTCTCTGGGCTCCCATGACACCATGGTTGAATAGGCAGCCAGTACTCCCTCTTCAGGTTTAGTACTGTAACTGCAGGATGAACCATTGCAATATTTTGCTGCCACTTTCTTCTCACACAATTCTTTGTAAAATCAAAGACTGCTGTTTAATCCCTGATCTGGACTGCGGGGTGTCATTGAGTATCTTGTCTGCGTGTGTTTGACTCTTGGTTTCTAACTTGTCACAATGTTCTTGCTGTGATGTGCTGACAAGCGTTACCTCCTTCTGCATTCTCAGGCCCGCAGGTGTGTTCCGTTCTTGCTTTTGCCCCGTGTTATTTCCTGTAGCGGTTTCCTTGCAGTGAGATAGCAGCCCCTCTCTGGCCTTCTTTACTAGGCTGTCGTATTTAAAATGTTAGCACAGGGTGAGGACAGAATTGATGAATGGTTTGACTTCACACCACGCAGCTTGTTACTCAGGTCAAAGCTTTAATGATGGAAAGATAGAGCAGAGGATAAACATTTTGGAAACTTTGTGCCATTGAGAGAGCATTAAAAAGCAGGGGAACAAAGAAATTTGTGAAATGCTAAGTTCTTAGTTTAAAAAAAATCCTTCAATCTAGTCCAGTGGTACTATGTGTTTGTGAAAACACTACAGTAAACTCTGGAAACCTGCAGAGTAAATCTGATGTAAATTCCTCCACCCCCCCCCATACCAAAAAAAACAATCCTACACTGAGTGCCTGAGCCCCACTGCTTTGTGATTCTGACCTCCTCATTGTAGGAGGAGAATAGAATGAACTGACTGGTCTGAATGTTGGGGTTAAGCCCACATTGTCTGTGTGTTTGTACATTTGGGGGACCACAGTCAGAGGTGAAGTAGAACAGGAAATTAACTGCTTAATAACTTGGTGCATGGTCTCTGAACATTCCATGATCATGTGCAAAAATGAGCTTTAATGCACTTGTCTTGCGCAGAAGTGCTAATCGGAGCAGCAAAGACCAATGGAAACACTGTGCTTTTATATCAATACCGATAATAGCAGCCTGCCATTTGACTAATACTTCGGACCTAGTTTTTGGTGAATTGCAGCCCCCCCCCACCCCCCCCGAGCCTGTCTCCTCGCCTCCTTTTTAAAGCACTGACCCTCGCCGGGGTTCAGTTCCTCAGGACCGACTTCTCATGGAAGATCTGGGGTGGGGGTGAGAACCTGCTTCTTGTTGAGTGCACTGGCTGTTTTCGTAAAGTGCCGAGACGACAACAACTTGTATTTACGCAGTGCCTTTAACATCCCAAGGTGATTGATAGAGGCATAAGGAACAAACTGGGTTCTCAGCCAAACAATGGGATGTTAGCAGGGGTGAAGAAGATGGGTTATAAGGAGGCTCTTAAAGGAGGAGAGAGAGGGACGGACGGACGGACGGACGGAGAGGTTTAGGAGGGAATTCCACTCTGGGGCAATGTCGGTTTCAGCCATGGCAGCCAGTGGTGGGACAAAAGGAAGGTGATACACAAGAGGCCGGTGGAAACTCTAGGTTGACAGTAATGCTGGAGGAGGGACAGGCGAGGCCGTGGAGAGATTTAAACAGGCTGCTGAAAATTTTAAATTTGAGGAATTGGGGGCTAGGAGCCAATGTAGGTCAGCGAAGGCACGGATGATGGGTGAATGGGACTTGGTGCTGGATAGGATATAGGCAGCGGAGTTTCGGATAATGTGAAGTTTACGGAGGATAAAGAATGGGAGGCTATCCAAGACAGCAATGGAACAGTCGAGTCTGGCGGTGGCAAAGGCACGGATGAGGGTTCCAGTGGCAGATGGATGGAGGCAGGTGATGTTATGGAGTTTGAAGTAGGTGGTCTTTGTGATAGAGAAAATATGGAAGCTCGGTTCGAAATCAAACAGGACGCTGAGGTTGCGAGCAATCTGGTTCATCCTGAGGCAGTGGCCGGGGAGGGGATTAGGTTGCTGGGGATGGGCTGATGGAGCCAGTGGTTTGGGGGGTGCAGTTGATGGGAGGTTATTCTGCACTTCAGTGTCACAATGAGGCTGGGAGTGCATCTATTGTTAGAGCCTCTGGAAGCTGAAGTCACACTCTGTACAGTGGCATTTCCCCGGTGGGTTATTTTCGGTGAGAAGTGATGTAGAAAAATCCAAACATGGGAATTGCTGTGAAATTTGCCTTCTTTATATTTCTGTACTTCACACTAATCACAGATCACAAAGTTCAAATGATAAAAGACCCTGGGGATTGTGAAATGAACTCTGCAGGGGAAGTGGTTCGGGCAGCAGGGGACAGAACTGTTGAGTTCCTCTTTCTTCTGCAACTTTGTTTTTCAGGTTACTTGTTCCTTTTAAAGAGGAAGTAGTTGACCTGTTTTCATGGGGCTTTCTAATCCTTTGCAGTGCCTGCTCAGGAGGGAGATGCCTGTAGTGATGATTCAACCACCTCCCTTTGCCCTGTTTTATGTTTTAACAGTGAATGTCGGAGGCAGCCTGAAAGCCGACAGTTTGTTTATCCTCTCTCTCCCCCCTCGCCACCAACGTGTGATTTTAAACTCTGCCGTAAAACCACAGACTGGGGGCGGTGCATTGTGGAGGAACTGTCCCCCATTCACAATACTGTAGCCAAACTCTGCGATGCCTCATCAAGAAACTCTGCTCAAAAGCCCAACATCCCACAAGATGGGGCACCCAGACCAACAGTGGGGTGTCTGAGAGACTCTGTACACCAACCTCCCTTGGATAACATTGGGGTTATATGATAATTCTGTAGCTAGGAGGTGTATACAAGTTGCTACCTAGGATCAACTGTATTGGATAACTTATCTCTAGGTAACGAGCTGAACTCTTACATCGGAAAGGCAGCAACCACATTCGGCCAATTTGTGCGTGGAATAAAAGGACAGTAACATTGAGCGAGAGACAGGTCTACCAAACGTGTGTCCTGATCACATTACTGTACGGCAGCGAGACCTGGGCCACCTACAGCAGGCATGAGGGAAGATTAAACTCTTTCCACACCTGTGCTTTCAGCCATATTCTAAATATCAAATGGGATAAAGTTCCTGATACTGAAGTACTTGAGGAAGTTATGTTGCCAAGTCTAATAACTTTTTTCAGTGGCTTGGCCATTTCTATCAGATGGAAGATAGGTGTATTCCAAATGATCTCTTCTGTGGAGAACTTGCAGATGTTTCAAGGCAGCTGGGCTGACCTAGGCTCAGGTTTAGAGATGTTTGGAAGTGGGACTTGAAAACTTTCAACATTAATACTGCAAGCTGGGAACATGTGGCTAACAACAGGCCACATTGGAGGACTGTGCTGTATCAGGGAGCCAAAGAGGCTGAAGAGAAGAGAGGGCGGAGGGCAGAGAAGAAAGAGCATCAGGTCTCAAGTTAATACTCTGCAGCCCTGTGATCTACGCCTGCACCATTGGTGGCAAAGACTGGCTGGACAATTGGACTCTTCAGATGCTCACCATGTTGCAGTGTGGCAAAATAACTGACCAGCTGTGGCACTCACTTTGTCTTTCGAGTCGGACTGTTGCCATACTATATGTTGATTAATTTCTTAATAAATAAGCTGTCATTAATCAAACTGAATCTCCCATTTCCCTTGCCCCTTTCATTCCAAAAGTATTCCCTTGGGTCAACGCAGGATGCTAACGGGAGATTAAATCAGTGTCTGAACTCACCCTTTCACTGGCACCTGGCAGAAAGCTGAAGACGGTAGGGTTGGCGTTCTGGAAGGACGAGATCAAATCTTCATCTGAAACTCTCTTGTAATCTTCAGGTGGGAAGCCAGGGTGTGGAACAGTCACCACAGAACACGGGAGATGACAAGGCAGAACCACTGCTCACCCGTGTTTGCTGCTGGTTTTCTGAGCGAAACTCCATTGTTGCACCTTAGTGACTGTTTCTATTGCTCTGTGAACCAGTAGCCTGTTTTTCTGGTTTCAATAAACACTAGCCAGGTTCAGATTATAGGAGGAGTGCTGTTGCCCTGTGAGTGTTCAGTCATGTGTGACCCCCCAGCAGTTTCATGTTGAGCACTGTATGTTCAAACTCATAACACACCTACCCATCTGAAAACACATTTATAGGTTTGCTGCAGTGCATACAAAGTGCAAAATGATTTTTTACCCCTCTAATATTGGCTCAGTGGTAACACTCTCTCCTGAGTCAGAAGGTCCTGGGTTCAAGTCCCACTTCAGTGATTTGAGCCCATAATGCAGACTGATACTTCAGTGCCAGTGCTGAGGAAGTGCTGCACTGTCAGAGGTGCTGCTTTTCAAATGAGACGTTAAACTGAGGCCCTGTCTGCCTTCTCAGGTGGATGTAAAAGATCCCCTGGCACTATTTTGAAGAAGAGTAGGGGAGTTCTCCCTGGTGTCCTGGCCAATATTTATCCCTCAACCAACATTCACTAAAAACAGATAAGCTGGTCATTTATTGCTGTTTGTGGGATCTTGCTGTGTGCCAATTGGCTGCTGCGTTTCCTACATTACAACAGTGACTACATTTCAAAAGTATTTAATTGGCTTTGAAGCACTTTGGGTCATCCTGAGGTCACGAAAGGCTCTATCATAACCATCCTCTAATGATGCTGATTGATCCATGCAAATCATGTGAAACCTTGGGTCAGTTGGATTGATGGAAAAAGTTTTCATCCTTTAATGGGCCACCAAAGCAGTTCCCTTATGCTCCCCTCTCCTCTGGTTGTCCTCACTCTCTCTCACCCCCTCCACCCTGTGTGTTTAACCTAGTTTGCCTGGATTCTGCTCTGCTCCCAGTCTGAGTGCTCCAGTTCCACACTGTCTCAGTGAGACCTATCCTGAATGATCTGGCTCCTCTGCCTCCTTTACATGCAGTAGTTTTACAAGCTGACTGGTCCTGCATCAGTTCTTGCTCTGGACCCCTCTCCACCCCTGGCCCTCTGCTCTTCCCACATTTGAGCTCTCATGCCTGGCCATTCTCTCAGTGCAAACTCCCCTACTCGGTCCTGCTGAGGCACTAGCACCTCCAGGCTCAGGCCTGCATTGTGAGGCCTGCTCTTGGGCCCACATTGCCTCCTGACACAGCCCTGCTTACTCCTTGCCCAGCTTAAAGCCTCCCTTCCACTGCAATCCCAGCTCCCTTCCAGCCTTGGGCCTAGCTGTAGCCCAATGCTAGTGTCCTGCTTATCTCATCCACATCTGCTACAACAGCTCCTGGGCAGGCACTTCCTTCTAGCCCCAGGCAGTTCAGTCCCCACCTCCAATGTTGCTGCCATTTTGCTGCGTGGGCCTTGGTTTAAAAAAAATGTTCAAGATACAAATTGAATCAAGTAGTGAAGCCACAGGTGAGAGAGTTGTGCAGAGTGTGCGCACGACAGAAGAGAGACAAGTCAGATGAGGAGGGACCTGTATAAAAGGGAAGAGTTGCTTTTAAATAGTGCCTTTCACATCCTTAGGATGTGCCAAAGTGCTTCACGGGCAATGTAGTACTTATTAAAGTGTAGTAACTTGTTATGTAGAGAAATGGGGGGGAAGCGAAGTAACAAGAGCCTGAGACATCAGCCAAGCGTGAGAGTCACCGAGAGAAAGAGGAACAAGAACAGGAAGAATCAAAATGGGAGATGAGCAGGGAGAGAGAGAGAATGTTTTAATTGTCTCAGTGATGTCACAGGACATTGAGCTGTTATTTAGGAAAGTAATGGAAAATCCTTTTGTATTGCGAGTGAGATTCCGATGACTTGTATTTCTTTCTGTTGAGAGTAATGAGTGTAAGTGAGACAGCTGATCCTTTCTGGACTAGGATTGAGCTTCTGTTGACTGATCAGACATCTGTGTAACTGGATCAGGGCGAGTGCGGTTTCTGGCAGCCTGATATCTCTCAGTTTCGACACCCAGCTCCAAAGGCACCACTGAATTTGCAGAAATTCTGCCATCAGTCCTGAGTCTGGCATGGGGGAGTGAGGGTGTGCACTTTCATCTGAGTTCACCAATGCATTCAAGGGGAGGCTAGATAAGTACACGAGGGAGAAAGGAATAGAAGGATATGATAGGGTTAGATGAAGTGGATGTCCAAAGGGAAGGGGCTTAGGGGTTCAGGTACAGAGATCATTGAAGTGTCATGAACAGGTGCAGAAAATAATCAATAAGGCTAATGGAATGCTGGCCTTTATATCTAGAGGACTGGAGTACAAGGGGGCAGAAGTTATGCTGCAGCTATACAAAACCCTGGTTAGACCGCACCTGGAGTACTGTGAGCAGTTCTGGGCACCGCACCTTCGGAAGGGCATATTGGCCTTGGAGGGAGTGCAGCGTAAGTTTACTAGAATGATACCTGGACTTCAAGGGTTAAGTTACGAGGAGAGATTACACAAATTGGGGTCGTATTCTCTAGAGTTTAGAAGGTTAAGGGGTGATCTGATCGAAGTTTATAAGATATTAAGGGGAACAGATAGGGTGGATAGAGAGAAACTATTTCCGCTGGTTGGGGATTTTAGGAGTAGGGGGCACAGTCTAAAAATTAGAGCCAGACCTTTCAGGAGCGAGATTAGAAAACATTTCTGCACACAAAGGTTGGTAGAAGTTTGGAACTCTCTTCCGCAAACGGCAATTGATACTAGCTCAATTGCTAAATTTAAATCTGAGATAGATAGCTTTTTGGCAGCCAAAGGTATTAAGGGATATGGGCCAAAGGCAGGTATATGGAGTGAGATCACAGATCAGCCATGATCTTATCAAATGGCGGAGCAGGCACGAGGGGCTGAATGGCCTACTCCTGTTCCTATGTTCCTAAGTAGGGAGGGAGGAGGCTCGAGTGGACCAGTTGGGCCGAATGGCCTGTTTATGTGCTGTAAAATTCAATGTAAAAAAAGGCTGGACAACTTTCAAAATGCATTTTCATGGAGGCTGCAAGCAACCTTTTAAAGAAACTCTGCATAGACAAACACTTACGTAGTTCTCAAAACATCTCCAAGGCTTCACCAGTGAATTACTTCTGAAGTGAGTAACTGTTATGTAGACACACACAGCTGCAATGTGTCACAAATAGTAAGGCACTGAATGAGCCATTGATCTTACACAGAATGTACAGCACAAAAACAGGCCATTCTGGTGATTATGCTCCACATGAGCCTGTTTGGTAATGGTACTTTATTGAGGGAGAAATGTTGGCCAAGGCACTGGGAGAACTCTGAGTGCCCCTTCCACGAAGGCCTCTAGGATTTTAAATATTATCTGGGCACTAGTAGACTACGTTTAATGACTGTTCCTTGGAGTTAAGGAGGAAAACTCCCAACTCAGTGAGTTAGTTCTGGGGCTCTCAACTTCAACTGAGATGCTGCATTTATCACTCAGGCATAACTATTGAACATTGAGAATGGATAATTTAAGGTCTGTACAAAATGTGAGTCTGAAAATCCAAGCGGTCAAGATTCCTTCCTTTCCAAAAGGGACTGAGCTTCTGTACTCTGGCTGGCTGCTGAGTAGTAGTTTAAGAAAGAAAGACCTGCATTTATTTAGGGGAGAGTGTATGGGCCATGCAGGATTCTCTCTCCTCCCAAAGTGCCCATCGGGTGCCCAGAGAGCAAATTCTATCCTTGCAGGTTTAGCGCCAGTGTGAAGCCGTTTAGATTTTCCATGGGCATGGAACATGTGTAAACCAGGTGTTATAGCCCGAACTGACTCCAGAGTGAAGCGGAGGCACTCCCTCCCAGCGAGTGTCACTTCACTCCAGTGTCAGTTAGTCCCTGACACCAGACTCGAGCGGTATTTACACCACAACTGCAGTGTCAGTGCGAAATGAAGTCACTTGACGCCAATGTCACAACTGTAGTGTAATACACCCTCAGTCTGCTGCTTTTTAATTCATTCTTTCCCAGGACTTCCAAATTCCCTCAGTCCTGCCTTCTTCCAACAAACCCCAGACCTGCAAAACTCAAGCTTGGTCTCATACTTCCTAATTCACTTCTTCATTCCTTCTGTTGTTTTGGTCTCGGGTGGTTTGCTGGCCCTATACCAAGGCCTCTCAGTAAACACTGCCACCATTGAGATTTTGCACTTCCTCATACTTGATTTCAGTTTAAATACCCTCCTCCTCCTTCCCCCGGCTTAAAAAAGCCATTGATTTGCATAACTACACTGAATAGATCCTGATCTGTACATGACCACACTCCCAGTGGCTACAATTTTGTGACAGGCCAATTTTCAAACACACAAAAACAAAATTACTCCAATCTTTGATCAAGGAAATTTACACCACAGATCTATAAACTTACACCGCCACTAAACTGTTGCGTCAAGCACCACAGAACTCCATGGTGCCAAGTCATTATCCTGTAAGTGAAACGACTAGAAAACATTCTTACAAAAGAGGCATAATCTAGGTTGTACATATAGCTGTCAGCCGTGGCTCTAAGGTAACACTCTCTCCTCCAAGTCAGAAGGTCGTGGGTTCAAGATCCACTCCAGAGACTCGAGCACACAATTTAGGCTTTCACTGAGGGAGTGCTGCACTGTCGGAGGTGCCATCTTTCAGATGAGATGTTAAACTGTGGCCCCCATCTGTCTTTTCAGGTGGACGTAAAAGATCCCATGACACTATTTGAAGAAGAGTCGGGGAGTTCTCCCTGGTGTCCTGGCCAATATTTATCCCTCAACCAACATCACTAAAATAGATTATCTGCTCATTATCACATTGCTGTTTGTGGGATCTTGCTGTGCGCAATTTGGCTGCTGCACTTCCTACATTACAACAGTGACTACTCTTCAAAAGTACTTCATTGGCTGTAAAACGCTTTGGGACGTCCTGAGGTTATGAAAGGTGCTAAATAAAGGCTGGGCCTAGTGCCAGACAACCGGGTAGGGGAGTGGAGCCTAAAAGGCCCGAGGTGCAGCCGGCATCGGAATCCAAAGCGCATCAGGGTCGGGAGGAAATGACCTTAAATTCGATGGCTCCTCCTTACCTTTCGGCCTACCCCACAGACCCTCCAGCCCAATCTTCTGCACTAGGTTTCGTTGAGCAACCCTCTGCTGAGATGCCCAATAGTCAAGGGAAGGAGAAAGTGAGCCAGGGAGCCTGGCTCATTGAAATGCTAACACCGGGCCGGCACCCACTCCCACATACAGGCCCAGTGAAGTCAAGCTGGGGAGACCCCAGGTAGCATGGTGGCGATGGAGACCTGATGTAGTGGGTCTCTGCCCCCTTTCCCACAGAGGGAGCACCGATCTCCCAGGCACAGTGAGAAGGAATCTCCACCATGTGGCCTAAATGCACCAAGAGCCCTGGAGTTCAACACAGTGGAGGAAGAGTATGTAGGGCAGTACATTTGGGGCTTAGGATAATGGAGAGGAATGTTTAGAGGGACAGTGGCACAACAAAATAGAGATGAGAAGAGATTAGGAACTAGAGCTGATAGAGGGATTGCCCATCAGCTATGCAGTGCTTTGCAGTTTTCACAAAGGTAGATCGAACCGTGAAACACAGTAAAGATCTCCAAATCCATGCAATACAAACCAGATTGGGCTTTTTCAGCTATCGTCAAACCATGGTCCTGTCTATCAGAGACTCTCGTGTAGAGAGCAACCTTTCTGATTGCTCTGACACCTATTGAGCAATTGGAAAGGTTGCTCTCTACACATGAATAGTCTGTTCAACTCCAGCCTCCCTCAGAAGAGTCAGGACTGCCCGGGCACTTACACTGAAACATTCTGCTTTTCCAAGTCTTTATCTTTCCCTCCCCATCACACCTCCAAGGAAGGCCTTCCTCTTTCTTTTGAATCTACTTCAATTTCATATGTGAAGCGCTCTCCACCTGTCCTTTGGCCCTTCCTCTGACCGGGCGCCCTCGGCCCTTCCTCTGACCGGGCGCCCTCGGCCCTTCCTCTGACCGGGCGCCCTCGGCCCTTCCTCTGACCGGGCGCCCTCGGCCCTTCCTCTGACCGGGCGCCCTCGGCCCTTCCTCTGACCGGGCGCCCTCGGCCCTTCCTCTGACCGGGCGCCCTCGGCCCTTCCTCTGACCGGGCGCCCTCGGCCCTTCCTCTGACCGGGCGCCCTCGGCCCTTCCTCTGACCGGGCGCCCTCGGCCCTTCCTCTGACCGGGCGCCCTCGGCCCTTCCTCTGACCGGGCGCCCTCGGCCCTTCCTCTGACCGGGCGCCCTCGGCCCTTCCTCTGACCGGGCGCCCTCGGCCCTTCCTCTGACCGGGCGCCCTCGGCCCTTCCTCTGACCGGGCGCCCTCGGCCCTTCCTCTGACCGGGCGCCCTCGGCCCTTCCTCTGCCAATGAGCGATGAAACTCAGGGAAGCGTAAGTGGCCAGAATTGGAGGATCGCAGAGACCCCTGAGGGTTGTCGTGCTGGCGGAGGTTACAGAGATAGGGAAGGGCGAGGCCATGAACTCAAAGGATGAGAATTTTGAAAGAAATGAAGTATGTTCTAGGAGTTCCTTTTTCCAAAGGGATGGACAAGCCCGTGCACCCCCTGAAGGGCGTAGTCCTGTTGGTCTTCTCTCCCCACCCCAGAGACTGCGTTATGGAGGGCTCATGACTGGCCTTGAACGAATGAAAGTCTCTCTGTGGTGAGGACAGAACACCTCTGATTCCCTGTTGCCGTTTAACCCCAAATGTCCTTTCAAATTGCTTTTGCTGGGGTAAGGCTCCAAATCTAATCTCAGAGCACGACCCAGAGCGCAGTACCCTTAGTAATCTCCCGCTCGCAAGAAGTGCACACTGCTGTGCTGTTATCGTTGAGAAAGGTCACATGAGCCAAGCTGCCTGCTGTGGCATGTCGTGACAATCACACTCTATCTGTATCTCATGCCTGCAGTCCTGGGAATGTGAGGGATGTTTCCTGTTGCCCTTGTGTATTAATTCATGTTCCCATTTTTATCAGATTCCTACATGATTGGCTATCACGCTGCATCTGACGTTTGCCTGAATTTTGTGCGGTTCTGATCAGGATCTGTCTGGCTCACAGATCACGAGTTACCTCTTGTAAAACCAAGTTATTGTTCACTCAGTACAGACCAGCTACTCTTCGCATGAGTCAGGCAGTGTATCTGTGGAAGTGCCTTGTTCCCTTCATGGCCCAGTGGTTAAGGGCACTACCTGGGATGCTAGTGAGCCACATGTGCCAAGTCTCGAATTCGATTCCTGGTCAGTGTGGTAGATCTCAACCGGGACAGTGAGTGAGACGTTATGATCAGCCTCAGCACCCCGACCTGAGGAAAAATTAGCCAAGGCTCCTGCTCTCCATGCTATGCAGTGATCTGGCTGTACCCAGATCTGTAACCCTCTGTACTGTACCCCAGTGTTGTACAATGACAGCCCTGTACCCACCTGTACTGTACCCCAGTGTTATACAGACAGACTATACCTACCAGTACTGTACCCCAGAGTTATACAGTGACAGGCTTGTACCCACAGGTACTGTAGCCCAGTGTTAAACACTGACAGACCTGTACCCTAGTGTTATGCACTGACAGACCTGTACCCACCAGTACTGTATCCCATGACAGATCTGTACCCACTAGTACTGTACCCCAGTGTTACACACTGACAGACCTGTACCCTAGTGTTATACACTGACAGACCAGTACTGTATACAGTGACAGACCTGTACCCACCGTACTGCACCCCAGTGTTATACATTGACAGACCTGTACCCACCAGTACCCAATGTTACACTTCACTGAAAACCTAGTAACAACATGTGTCTGGAGTTATACATCACGTCAATCCTGTATTCCTCACTGTAACATATCACAGAAGTGCCGGGCATGTCTGCTAGAATGTGAGGTTGGAGTACACAGCTGGGAGGTTGGAGCACACGGCTGGGATAGACTGGGAAGATCGAGTACACGGCTGGGATAGACTGGGAAGATCGAGTACACGGCTGGGACAGACTGGGAAGATCGAGTACACGGCTGGGACAGACTGGGAAGATCGAGTACACGGCTGGGACAGACTGGGAAGATCGAGTACACGGCTGGGACAGACTGGGAAGATCGAGTACACGGCTGGGATAGACTGGGAAGATCGAGTACACAGCTGGGACAGACTGGGAAGATCGAGTACACGGCTGGTATAGATGCTGATAAACTAGAATATGAAATCTCCCATTCTGTGGATTTCCACTGAAATCCACTCGATTTCTCCAGTATTTTACACCATTCTCATGTCCCCTGGTCCTCCTTGACCTATCTAACTCAAATAGTCCATCCTCACAGATGAAACCTAATCCTTTAATTAATTTAAAGACCTCAATCATTCCTTGAAGTCTATGGTAACTAAGGTGTATGAAATTGGTATCAATCTAATGGCCCCACTCCAAACCTTCTCCAAGACCTCTGCTGTTGAGACATAAATTCACTTGTAGCCACAAATCGAACGTTGTGCAGTGTGAAGTGGCAGGGGGTCCAATGCAAAACTAACAGTATTGGCATTCGCTCAGGAGCTAGGATTGAATTTTTTGTACACCATGTTGTATTGATACTGTGTCATTTACCGTGAAGAGTCATAGAATCATACAGCACAGAAGGAGGCCACTCAGCCCATCGTACCTATGCCGGCTCTTTGAAGTGAGTGTCGTACTCTCAAAGTATGTGATTTTGAGAACAATACTGGTTCATTTAACCAAATATATCTATATTTCACTGGCCGGGCAAGGCTGTCTGGACTCTCGCTGTCATTGACCTGTACTCACATTCCAGTTATGGGGCCTCGTTTGGCTCAGTTGGTAACGGCACTGGACAGTGTAGAACTGAGTTGCACAAATCATCAAAATCTCAGTTTATATCCCAGTCTTTGTTGAGTTACCTAATCTCAGCCATGGCAGTAGTCGCAGGGCAGATCGGCCAGGGTTCCCATTGAGCAGCTCCTGCTGGAAAGCGCGCAAGTGTGGGCATTGGGTGAGGATCGGGCAGGAGTTGTGCTGGCCTCCATGGTTGAATGGCCTGCTCACCATTTCTGTCCAGGTTCTCAGCTAAAGATTGGAAACTTTGAGCTATGTATAGGAAAGCACCCGGAGACGATGGGACTTCCCCCAGCAGGAGGGGGAGGAAGAAAATGGGGAAGGCAGAGAGAAAGGGGTACTGAAATGGCAGGGCTCGTACATCTGCTGGACTGTCAGAATAACTTGTTCCCTCGACCCCTAAGTTGCTTGTCTTCATCAAGACCGATATGACATTCGCCCCTGATGTTTTCGAGCGGGTCCTAATGTTGTCAGTTCTAACTTTCTCTGACCTTGTGTAGGACCAAGATGGGCTTCGTGGAACCTGGGAGTGTTCGTGTGCATTCGCTGTGCTGGCATTCACAGAAACCTTGGTGTCCACATCTCCAAGGTCAAGTCAGTCAATCTGGACCAATGGACACCAGAACAGATACAGGTATTACACGCATTAGGTGCGGGCCCGCGCATGTGTGTTTGTGTGTGCAAACCCAGGTATGTAGGTGTGTGTGTGTGGCAGCAACTCTCACCCCATAATCATGTGACGCTGGGAATTGTTTTCCTGTACCTGCAAGTGTCAGTCTTGGCTCAGTGGTCTCACTCTGAGTCAGAAGATCGTGGGTTCAAGCCCCATTCCAGGACTGGAGCACCTCATCTAGGCTGGCACTTGAGTGCAGTACTGAGAGAGTGGTGTACCGTTGGAGTTGCTGTTACTTGGATGAGACATTAAACAGAGACCCTGTTCAGGTGGGCATAAAAGATCCCATGACACTACGCAAAGATGATCAGGGGAGTTCGCCCAGTGACCTGGGCCAACATTTAACTCTGAACCAATGTCACTAAAACAGATTATCTGGTTACTTAAAGAGTGCCTCTCTCCTGTTGACCTACATAAATTAGCTGTAAATAATAAATGAGAACTGAAATCTTGTGATAATTTACGTCTTATGGATAAACTTCAAAGAAGCTTTTCCCCAGGGGCGTTCAGTTCTGTTTACAGTTTTTGAAATGCACAACATACTTGTGGTGGGTTTCGTCAAACTGCAGTAACATAAAAAGCCACGTTACTACTGACAGTTGAACACACAGAAAGAAACCACTTCACCCCTCACCCCCCTGGCCCCCAAAACGAGGGGCCATTTCGCCTTTGAGGCACTGTTGTTTACAAGCACCGTGCCCATTTTGATGAGTCCTATCTTTCCATTCAGTGATTTGAGCTTTGCTAAGCTTGGCTAAAGAGCATGATGCTGATTCATTTTAACAGGTCTGAATTCAAGCAAACCTGTAGAATTTCCTGGAGTAGGCTTCCTTTTAAGGAGAATAACAAAAGCTTAAGAATAAAATTGATCCACTTTACCCTAAACCAGCCAGTCTGTGGCTCTCCTCAGTTGAAGTGATGCGTGTGGTACCGTCATAGTTTTCACAAACTGCTGATGAATCTGGGCAGGTATCGGGTGCTGAGAGCAAAGTAAACCTGTCAGCTTTGGTGGGAAAGCATGGTGGGATCAGTGCTGTGCTCACTACAACTCCTGGGATCAGCACTGTGCTCACTACAACTCCTGGGATCAGCACTGTGCTCACTACAACTCCTGGGATCAGCACTGTGCTCACTACAGCTCCTGGGATCGGCGCTGTGCTCACTACAGCTCCTGGGATCGGCGCTGTGCTCACTACAGCTCCTGGGATCGGCGCTGTGCTCACTACAGCTCCTGGGATCGGCGCTGTGCTCACTACAGCTCCTGGGATCGGCGCTGTGCTCACTGCAGCTCCTGGGATCGGCGCTGTGCTCACTGCAGCTCCTGGGATCGGCGCTGTGCTCACTGCAGCTCCTGGGATCGGCGCTGTGCTCACTGCAGCTCCTGGGATCGGCGCTGTGCTCACTACAGCTCCTGGGATCGGCGCTGTGCTCACTGCAGCTCCTGGGATCGGCGCTGTGCTCACTGCAGCTCCTGGGATCGGCGCTGTGCTCACTACAGCTCCTGGGATCGGCGCTGTGCTCACTACAGCTCCTGGGATCGGCGCTGTGCTCACTACAGCTCCTGGGATCGGCGCTGTGCTCACTACAGCTCCTGGGATCGGCGCTGTGCTCACTCTCCTCGTGGGATCGGCGCTGTGCTCACTCTCCTGGTGGGATCGGCGCTGTGCTCACTCTCCTGGTGGGATCAGCACGATGCTCACTACACCTCCTGGCAGCTTGATGAAATGAGCTGACTCAATCTGCCGACTGATCTGATTGTTCACACTCCGAGTACTGGGGGAATTGGAAGAGATTTGAAAGTAAATGGGGTGTATTTTTAAGAAAGGTTTGGTTGGAGTTTGATTTCCGTGGTGTGTTCAGTGTTAACGCTGGAGCGGTTGTGATGTTCCAATAACTTTCTGGACTCTTGTGCTTTTGTTGAACAGTGCATTCAGGAGATGGGAAACCCAAAAGCCAGGACGCTGTATGAAGCCTACCTCCCTGATGACTTCAAGCGACCACAAATCGACCAGTATCCTTTTCAAAGTTCATTCTGGGATTGAGTGAGGCCAGAGAGCTATTTTCTGCAGGCACAAGTGCAATAGCCTCACTTATCAATCCGTTATTTTGTGTACACTCAGGGTTTGCTGTATCTAGCAGTTGCTTGGTTGCTTTGTGTTTATCGATACATAGTGGAAAATATTTTGTTTTAAATCCTCACTGTGGGCGATGAATTTTAAAAAGGCGTTTGCTAATGTTGGATTTTTTTTTAACTTCCTTCTGCTTTTGTAAACATTTGATATAAAAATGCAGTCCCTTTTTAAAAATCTAAATCTGGTATTTTATCCATGGGCCATGCGATATGTGTAGGTGAGGGACCGGTCACTATCTCCCAGACCTCTGCCCACGGGTAGTCAGCTAATGGAAATGTAAAAAGAGCTGAAGGTCTTCTGTGCTCCCCTCCCTCCAACAACAGCAGCTTGCTGTTATATCACACTCTTAATGTAGTGAAACGTCCCAAGGTGCTTCACAGGAGCATAATCGGACAAAAAGAATTGACATCAAGTCTTGGTGCGAGTTAGGATACGGGCAGTAGGATTTTGGATAAGCTCAAGTTTATTGAGGATGGAAGATGGGACACTGGTCAGGAGAGCATTGGAATAGTCAAATCTAGAGGTAACATAGACATGGATGAGGGTTTCAGCAGCAGATGGGCTGAGGCAGGGGCGGAGATGGACGGTATTGGGGAGGTGGAACGAGGTGGTCTTGGTGGTGAAGAGGCTATGGGGTCAGAAGTTCATCTCAGGACACCCTGAGGCATACTCAGACTGATTTGAATGCATCGCCCTCCCTCGCTCCCCTCGTGTTGTGGAGCCATGTGCTTCATACAGCGTATCGACTAGGGTGTTTGAAATTTACTTGGTCTTTTAATTTTGCCCTTAACTTGTTACTCAGAGCTGTGGAGAGCTTTATAAGAGACAAATATGAAAAGAAGAAGTATTTCGATAGAAGTATTGATATCGCTGCATTCAGGGTGAGTCTTTCTATCCCCAGCAACAATCATGGAAATTCTGCAAATTGCTTGGGAGCGTTCCTAAACTGTAAGAGCGTTGGGTAAGAATGGAAAGCTCGTTCAGGGTATCTGGCTCATCCTGTGCTTCTCCGGCCCCTGCACAGGGCTGAGCCAGGCTATTCATCCATCCACCGTCACCTGTACAATTCGTGCACGTCTTCTTCGCTGGAAACCAGAGAGGATTTTGGTCTTGGGATAAAATGTGTTTAAACATCTGAATATTGCACCTTGTCCTGTTAGTCATTTCTACTTTCTGCAATCTATATATAAAGAAGGTTTATTTTCAATGGATTGTTGCCTTCCTCTCCTCCCCCTGCCACTTCGATTAAAAAAGAAACCTCTAGTTCATTGCCTACTTTATAGAAGCTCGTTTAAGATTGCACAATGTTCAGTTCCATTCGCAACCCCTCAGATAATGAAGCAGTCCGAGCCCACATGCAGCAAGACCTGGACAACATCCAGGCTTGGGCTGATAAGTGGCAAGTAACATTCGCGCCAGACAAATGCCAGGCAATGACCATCTCCAACAAGAGAGAGTCTATCCACCTCCCCTTGACATTCAATGGCATTACCATCACCGAATCCCCCACCATCAACATCCTGGGGGTTACCATTAACCAGAAATTTAAATGGACCAGCCACATAAATACTGTGGCTACAAGAGCAGGTCAGAGGCTGGGTATTCTGCGGCAAGTAACTCACCTCCTGACTCCCCAAAGCCTTTCCACCATCAACAAGGCACAAGTCAGGAGTGTGATGGAATACTCTCCACTTGCCTGGATGAGTGCAGCTCCAACAACACTCAAGAAGCTCGACACCATTCAGGACAAAGCAGCCCGCTTGATTGGCACCCCATCCACCACCCTAAACATTCACTCCCTTCACCACCGGCGCACTGTGGCTGCAGTGTGTACCATCCACAGGATGCACTGCAGCAACTCGCCAAGGCTTCTTCAACAGCACCTCCCAAACCTGCGACCTCTACCACCTAGAAGGACAAGGGGAGCAGGCACATGGGAACAACACCACCTGCACGTTCCCCTCCAAGTCACACACCATCCCGACTTGGAAATATATCGCCGTTCCTTCATCGTCGCTGGGTCAAAATCCTGGAACTCCCTGCCTAACAGCACTGTGGGAGAACCATCACCACACGGACTGCAGCAGTTCAAGAAGGCGGCTCACCACCACCACCTCGAGCAATTAGGGATGGGCAATAAATGCCGGCCTCGCCAGCGACGCCCACATCCCATGAATGAATTAAAAAAAAAACCTCCAGACTTCATACTCTGCAGAAGAATCCACTTTGAGGCATTGCTAACTTTGAGGCGTTGTCCATACAGTAGATGTGCAGTGCTGTTTAAAAACATGTTCTAGAAAGCAGCAAATCTGTGGTCAGTTGGAGATTAACTGATTACGTGCGCCGCGGAGAGGGATTGTGGGTCACATGACCGCTGAAAGGATTTGGAAAGGATGTTGTGAGATGTGCTCGGTGATGTAAGTGCTTAGTTCCTGCAAAATAAATAGTATTTTCCTTACCAACTGCAAGAAAATAAATTTGTCCCCTCATACCAAACACAAATAAATCTGTGCAAATAACTGTTGTAGTTGCACGACTAAAGAGCCCCTAGAATATAGTTGCTAACATTTTTTCCTATCGGTTACCTCAGATAAAGTTCAAATTTTACCCTGTTTTGGGTTTATACATAAAGAACCATTCACAGTCTTGCCTTTGGCGCTGGCATCATACAGGGCTTGCAAATAGCAAGTCCTGGCACTGCGGTGAATGGCCATTCTTTCTGCCAGCCTTTTTAAAAAATACAATCTTCCAGATATGGTATACACTCTCCTATAGCTCCGATATGTTGTTTGTTAAAAGGAGGCAGCTTTATCCTATGTTTTGAGTGTGGTTGAGATATTTAGATGCATGTCTGATGTGTGGGTGACAAGAAAGTTACAATAATTGAGATTTGTGCATTCTACAAGATTCATGAAGACTTGCTTCAATGAACCTTTTCTGGTTTGTTACTAACTGCCTCAAACACCCATTTAACAAAGTGCTTTTATCTCGTGGAGTTATAGTTCTGACAGGGGTTTCTTTTCCCGCCTCCCAGTCTGCTTAAATTTGCAGCTTTTTCTCTTCCAGAGAGAAAAGGACAAATGGAAGAAAGAGAGCGAAGCAAAGGAGAGCAAAACCGCACCAGTTATCTTTGAAAAAGTTAAAGTGGTGAGTCTGTAGATTATCTGTAACCCTGGCTCAGTCCACGGGGAGTAACCGAGCGAGTGAGGCTGGTCCAAATACAACTGCAGCAACAGGGGTTTTATTCCTGGGTGAGGCAGAGTACCTTCACTGTCAGGACTGTGACAGGTGGGATCTGCTGTAGATCGATATCGGAGGCCCACTGGATAGTTACAGCAAAGTTTGGGTGGGGAATTCTAAAATTTAACCCTGTAATTGGAATTTTTGATTTCTCTCCTGTCCTGGAAGTCACACTAGATTTTCTCATAGGTACTGTATACGATGCAGTGTAGGTCAATGGCAGTTTGGGAAGGCAGTGAATTGTGTATAAAAGTGACATGTGCACAGTATTTCTCAGCCCTTAGACCACCATCGTGTATGGGAGAGGTACATTGTCCTAGATATTTCTATCTGTTTGAGTTGGATTGGATGTACAGGACTGCAAAGGAGCTTTGTAGTCATTCAGGCCAGTCCCACTGCATGGATGAGTCTAGTCATTGCCCCTCTGATACCTGTCCAGTGCTGTGGTTGATATTGAGCTTGCTCAGTTGACTGTTACATGTGGAGGAGTGGATACTGAGACATACAAGCTGGACAGTACTACAGGGTGAGTGAGATGGTCCTTTTTACTGGCCATGTACTGCCAGGGGCACGGAGAAGATAGCAGTTCTTTCTGGATGGAGACAGACAGACTCAAGATTGGAAACAGCGAGGGAGGGTGAGGTGGTAATTTAGAGAATGAGGCGCGGGGGAGCCAGAAGGGAAACAGCAAAAATAGTTTGGCAACCACCTCCGAGATTGGGAGTGTCAGACAGTCGAAGATCTGCCAACTGAGACACTGGCACACTGCTTCAACACCCAGTTATAGTTCAAAGCTGTTCAATTGTCTGTTTCAGTGCGATTGTATATTTCCCATCTCATTGAGGTGCTGCCACAAAGTAAACCACATATGGATGTAAATATACATTTCCAGACTTGTACTGGTCTGGATATTCAGTTTTGGTTCCAATTGTATAAAACGTGCTGAGATTATGGTGCTGCAGTCTGATAGTCTCTCGGCACCCTCCACCTCGCTTCTCCCCCTCCTCGCCCAACTCACCGCCTTTTTGCTGAGTGGCCCTCAGGGTCTCGTGGGTTTGCTTTCCATATCATTGCCACTCAGTTAACTCTCCATTTGGCCCCAAATGTAAAGTGATAAAGTAGTCAAAAGTAAAATGGGGAAGGCATGGGAAGAAATTTGAAACTGTTTCTGCTGTTGTAAGAGGTGGGGTGGTGGTGGGGGAGAGGAGTATGTCAGCTCCCGGAGGGCCCTTTCAGTCTAGACCCTGTTAAACTTGTCTTTGGTGATGTGTAGCAAGCTGCTATGAATTCTTTCTTTTCCCTTTTAAGCCAAAGAAGGATGAACAGCAGCAGTTGAAAACGAGCCCTTCGCTCCCTCCTGGCCCTGCGATTGACCTGCTGGGACTGGGTAAGGACAAGTAGCCTTAGATTCTCAACAGTAGCTACATGTGAACCTCCCGGTTGTACAGCAGTAATTACCAATGCCCTTCTTCCATGTTCTTACCTGTAATGTTCCTTAACTTGATATTATAACATTCGAGTGAAGTGCCTGAGCATAGCTAAGTGAGTGGTCTTTCCTTAATGCCCATGCTAAAAATTCTTTGAACAGTGAAATACTGCAATCTGGGCTCTGGGACTCTGGTCAGTTCTGATACTGGTCACACCAAGTTCTGATTGTCTCTTTTCCCGACATTTATCAAACGTTTTCCAGAAGTTGGTGCAAAGTTCTTTTAAAGAAAGAGTCAGGACACTTCACTTATACATTTCTTTGTTCAAATGCTATTGTAACCCACTTTTCTTAAACAAATGTACAATAGTTGTGGCCCCACAGACATGTGTAAGGATGTGAAGGCCTTAGAGAGGGTGCAGAAAAGATTTACTAGAATGGTTCCAGGGATGAGGGACTTCAGTTACATGGATAGACTGGAGAAGCTGGGGTTGTTCTCCTTAGAGCAGAGAAGGTTGAGAGGAGATTTGATGGAAGTGTTCAAAATCATGAAGGGTAAATGAAGAGAAACTGTTCCCATTGGCGGAGGGGTCGAGAACCAGAGGACACAGATTTAAGGTGATTGGCAAAAGAACAAAAGGCGACATGAGGATAAACTTTTTTACACAGCGAGGAGTTATGATCTGGAATGTGCTGCCTGAAAGGGTGGTGAAAGCAGATTCAATCGTGATTTTCAAAAAGGAATTGGATAAATATTTGAAGGGAAAAAATTTGCAGGGCAACAGGGGAAGAGCGGGGGAATGGAACTAACTGGATTGATCTTACAAAGAGCCGGCACGGGCTCGATGGGCCGAATGGCCTCTTTCTGTGCTGTTATGATTCTGTGTGAGAAGCTCGATCTTCGCTGGATTTGGTTAGAATAAATACGAAGGGAATTTGTTTGCAAACAGTGCCGGGGTCACTCTGGTAGATCATTACATTTTGTAAAACTTGCGAGGCCAACCTTACATTGTGTTGGTGTTGAGAAGCAGCAGTAATTCGCGGAACGATACCTGCACACCTGCCCGTGCTTTCTTTTAATTCTAAGCTACATAATGTTCCAATACAATCTCTCTATCCTCTGTCTTCTCCGTGGTGCCCTGTGTGAACTTTTTTTCAGTGGTTTTGTTCGAATAGAGTTTGCCCTGTGCGAAGGGGTTTCGGTCCAGAACCTGGACTCTGGCCAGTATTCTGAATCCTCTGTGTGTTTTCCCAGATACCCCTGTGGCAGCTCCAACCTCCAATGGGATCTCCAGCCTAACCTCAGCACTTGCTAATGACCTGAACCTCTTTGGACCCATGGTGTCCAACCCGCTGCCTGATTCCAATCCATTCCCAAACACGGTATGTATTCAGATTTTGCGAGCACAGGACTGGCGGCTAGTTCCTTGTGCATAGGATAGTACTTGTTGGGTGAATTGCAGAATTATATGTAATTTGGGGGTTCTGGCCAGCGTGGGGGAGTGACTGAGCTGCAAGTGGAGATACATCACCCCCTCGTTCAGCCCTCCAGGGCCCCTTGGATTGCATTTACATCCTTTTGTTATCTATGAAAGCCCCTTCATTAAAGCTGGCAGTTAACAAGTCAGCGTCTGTTGTGCAAGTAAGTGAGGAGACCACTGTAAGTGGGGAGGGAAGTAGTGGGCAGATTGTTAACTAAAAAAACAAGTGCTGGAATTACCGGGGGGGGGTCCCATCAATATTTGAAAGAGAAACGACCGATTGGTGCTTTGGATGGGTATCTAGTTCTGAGAAAGGGTCTGCACCAGGTTGACCTCCCTGTTCTACAGATGCAGACAGACCTGCTGTTTATCTCCAACGTCTGTCTTTACTTCAAATGTTCAATGTTTATCTCCACTGGGAAAGTCTGTGTTTGGATGGAGAGGGGGTGTTCAGTACAAATATGAAATATATATAATACACACAGTGCCTTGTGTGTTATCAGCATGGCATGGAACAATGTAGACGTAATAAGTTGCACTCGTTCCAGTGTATGGTCTCGCCTGCATAGCTCAGATAGGCACAGGGAGTCTGAGTGTAAGTGAGGTCATTCGGTCACTGACAGTAATATGTAGAGGAAGGTCGTCAGTGAGCGCGATCCAAAGCTTCACTGTATTGACATTGTGATTCACAGGTTTCAGCCCCCACTCCACAGGAAGGAACTGAAAACTTGGACCTCTTCGCTGAGCCCACCCTGAAACTGGAAGATTCTGGGAAGAAACAGCTGTCGAAGGACTCCATTCTCTCACTTTATGGGTCACAGACTCCCCAAGTACCCGCTCAAGGTATGCAGCAGAACCACCAAACCTCAGGGTAGAGAGAAAAACACACTGTCTTAGTGCCCAAGTCTAGACGTTTTCTGTGCGACCTTGAATCCTGGTAATTCTTTCACCAGTTAAACAATAAAGACCTGGTCCCTTCCTGGACTGTAACTGGGCTGTGACATAAAAGCTGAGCGCTAATAGAGTTGAGGCAGCAATGACTCACCACTGTCTTCATGACCATTAACTATTTATCTCTGCTCACCACAAAGAGCAGCCTACATAGGCAGGCACATGATTCCATGAACTGAAAATGAATCTTGACCTGGTGGGATAAATATTGGCCAGAACACCGAGAACTCCCATGGCCTTCATCGAATATTCACCCAAGAGAGCAGATGGGGCCTTGGTTTTACGCTTCATTCGAAAGACGGTACCTCCAAAAGTGTAGCACTCCCTCTGCTACACTGGAGTGTCAGCCTAGATTATGTGTTCAGTGGAGTGGGACTTGAACCCACAATCTTCAATGATACCACTGAGCCAAGGCTGACACCATAGATAGCAAAATGCCACTCTTGATGGATCATTTGGGCTAAAATACAAATCACATTTATTTTGAGATATAAATTCATACAGAGCATAAGAACTTAAGAAATAGGAGCAAGAGTAGGCCATTCGGCCCCTCGAGCCTGCTCCGCCATTCAATCAGATCATGGCTGATCTTCTACCTCGACTCCACTTTCCCGCCCGATCCCCATATCCCTTGATTCCCTTAGCGTCCAAAAATCTATCGATCTCAGTTTTGAATATACTCGACATCTGAGCATCTACAACCCTCTGGGGTAGAGAATTCCAAATATTCACAACCCTCTGAGTGAAGAAATGTTTCCTCAGATCTGCAGCTTACGAGCAATGCAGCACTTAACTTTGTAGTGACAGAGTTAATTATCAGTGAACTGAAATGTCACAGTCGTTTGAACTCTTGGCTCTTGACTGAGTCCTTGATAAGTGTGGCTCATTCACTGCAGCTCCATGGAGCTCTGTGTTACTGTGTTGTCAAAGTAAGCAAGTATTTTTGAAGAAATCCCCTTCTGGTAAGCTGGTAATAAATATTAATTGGATGGGAAGTGGCAAATAACCTGCTGCCCCCCTTACTGTCCTGACACACAGCCTACTGGAAGATTTGTCTGGATTGGCACCCCCTTTAATGGCTCTGGCATTAGGCAATTAGCTCGCACCTGTCCCTATCCCTCATCATGCATTCACTTTACTCACGGGTCTTGAGGCAAGGGGAAAGCATCCGGATTTATAGCCCCATTTTAAAATCCCTGAACATTAGCCTGGCTAAAATCCATAGGAAAAGATGTCAAATGGAAATATTTTATAACCAGACACTCTAACTTTAATCATTGCCTGCGTTCGCAATTATTCTCAGGCTGTGTAACTGAAGCTGACATTCGAACTGAAGTAAAGAAACTTCAAAGAGGGCCATACAACACTAGGTACAAATGAGCAGTCACTCACACAATAACAGCTTTTGTGCCTGTGCGCTGTTTTAAATTTCTCCCACACCTAAAGTCCTAACTCCTGCTGGTTCCCCTTTACCCTCAAAAATTCAGGCAGACAATGGGACTGTGAATCGAGTTCACTAAGTGTTAAGTGAACCCACCAGCTACTGTATTGTATTCTTTGATTTTTTTTTTCCCTGTCGCCGCAACAATGGGGCTGAAATCGGTAACTTGCCATGTGGGTGTGAAGCTTCACCTCCATCTTGTAAGCTCCAGGGAAACACATGATCCTACACCCAATTCACTCCTGCCTGTTGTCACTCTACCTTCAGCTCCGAGTGCATCCACTGATCATCACAGCAAAGAATTTTATTGGAAATGTGAACTGTGATGGCAGTTACTGGAGTAAATAGCACAGCTTCCTTAACATCTGGGCTGCCGCTTGTGCTGTGATTTGAGTTGTGGCAGATTGAAGGCAGGTTGATTCAGTGCAAGGATCTCAGCATAAAGCTTTTGTTACAGTGAACAGTTACTGTGCCATCGGCTAACATTAATTGGTGATGAGGCACAACATACTGTCGGTGCTTAGAAACACTGTCCCTCACTGTTGCTAAAGGCGATTAATTTTGGAGGTAATTTTTAAGAAGTTAATTCTCAGGACATTAGTGTCGCTGGCAAGGCCGACGTTTATTGCCCAGCTCTCGTTGCCCTGAGAAGGTGGTGGTGGGCCGCCTTCTTCAAGCGCAGGAGAGAGTGGCTTGGTACAACTGAGTGACTTGCTAGGCCACTTCAGAGGGCAGTTAAGAATCAACCATGTGTAGGCCAGACTGGAAAGCAGATCTCCTTCCCTAAAGGGCATTAATGAATCAGTTGAGTCTTTATGACAATCATGGTCATTTATACTGATACTTTTATTTCCAGATTTTATTTAAACTGAATTCGGATCCTCAAACTGCCATGGTGGGATTTGAACTCACATTAGCAGGATTACTAGCCCAGGCCTCTGGATTACTAGTCCAGTAACACATCCACTATGTTTCCTTACCCGATGAGGTCGTTCAAATGTTGTGTCCTTAAGGACTTTACAGGAGGTGAACTTTCAGATTTTAACTACTCCACTTATTTCCCGAAACTTTCCGTTCCATGTATCTCAGTCACTCCAGGTGTCTTGAGCCTGAGTCGGTCCTGATTGGTGTTCGCACATGGAGGGCCCCTACAGTCCAGGTTTGGTTAGGAACTCTGTCTTTCGGTGTATTTTGTATTCCAATAATGCAGCACACTTTTGGAACGCGAGCAATTTGTGACCAAAATAAAAACTGGAAATGAATATCAGGTCGGCCAGTCTCTGAAGAGAAAAAGGGAGGTTAACATTTCAGCTGGGACCCTGCATCTGATCCAGTGCAGTCAGAAGAGGCACTGAGTCACCAGGTCTGATGCAGAGTCCCAGCTGAATCATTAACCTGTCTTTCTCGTTCAGTTGCTTTGTATTTCCATTACTTTCTGCTTTAACTTGATTACCAGCGTTTGCAGGCTGTGTTTTCAGTCACCTCGCTCTCTCACTACCTACAGCCCATTCTGTGTCTTTGAAGAGCCTGCGGATGTTTTATTAGGTGATTTTACAAATGTGTTTTTAATCCTGAGTGATGGAAGGAGGTCAAGAACGATCCATTTAGAAACCACGTGAGTGACCGTCTCCTCTCCATGTTTCACAGGCACGATGTTCATGGCCTCTGCACAGGTGCCCTACGCTTCCTGTCTGCCATCTGGCTTTGCAAATTTCCCACCCATGGTGGGTGCAGTGACGCCAGCCAGTGGCATGATGGGTAATATGGGGCAGCCGGTGGGCATGATGGCCCCAGTAACGCTGCCAGCTGGATTCGTGGGCGGCATGCAGCCGGGAGTGATAGGCATGCCCAATGGGATGATGGCGCAGCAGGGAGCCTACGTGGGAGGCATGGCCATGCCACAGCCAGTGTACGGAGCCCAACATGCGCAGCAGCTGCAGTGGAACATCGCGCAGGTAAGCAGCCTCTGAAGGGAGGTTAACATTTCGGCTGGAACCCTGCATCTGACCCACAGCAGTCAGACAGAGGAGGCACTGAGTCACCAGGTCTGATGCAGAGTCCCACCTGAATCATTAACCAATGGTTGTAGCACAACGTCCTGTCGATGAGCTCCCACTTTATCCAAGCGTACGGTAACCTGGCCCAAACCGTTGTAATGAGCCCTCCTGTGTGCTGTGCAAAAGGGGATTACATCTCACAGTCTGACCAGGTCTGCCTTCCCTTGTCCATCCATGAACAATGCCGGGGGTTCATCGTGACCCCTTCTTGATAAAAACATCACTCTGATAGCTGAACATGGCTGTTTTTTTCATTCTGGGGATGTGAGCATCCCTGACGAGGCCAGCATTATTGCCCATCCCTAGATCCTAGAGAAGGTGGTGGTGGGCCGCCTTCTGAGTTCAGTACAACTGAGCGGCTTGCTGGGCCCATTCAGAGGGCAGTTTAGAGTCAGCCACGTTAGTGTGGAACTGGAGTCATGTACAGACCGGACCGGGTAAGGACGACAGGATTCCTTCCCTAAAGGACATCAGTGAACCTGTTGGGTTTTTACGACAATCCGACAGCTACACGGTCACTTTTACTGATGCCAGCTTTTTATTCCAGGTGTTTTAGACTGAATTTGAATTTGCATTCTCTGGATTATTAGTCCAGGCCTTGAGATTACTGGTCCAGTAACACAGTCACTACACGACTTTTTGCAACCGTTCCTTCAACACTTAGGATTCAAGGAGAAGCAACAAGTTACTGAATTGCCACCCCAGCCTGAATACTAAGGGATCTGTCTGTGCCTGTACTGGTGTGTCTGTCACTCTCATGTTGTCCTGCTACAGCATTGAGGAGCAAAGTGGATGCCTGTTGGCTTCTAGCCTCCCCTGCCCAGCAGCAAGGTAAGGACTGAGACACACACCAGTAGGATCACAGACTTAAAACCTTTTACGTTATGGGGCAAGTTGGAGTAGTTCCTCTGAGTTATTTGTCTCTTTACTAATATCTTATTCTGTCTGGTCCTGTACGGATTGATTTTAGAGAAGCAGATATATTTTTTGACTCATTCTAATTGCATGATTTCGGGCAATGTGGTCACCACTGACTAATCAGATCCCTGTATTTAATTTCACAACAACATATAGAGGAGCTGTAACGAATTTGGAGACTGCAGTCCCTGCATCATCCTCACTGCCTGTTCTCTCTCTCTCTCTGTGTGTCCACATGAGCAGCAACAATGAGTGATTGTTGATGACTATTCTTCAACAGTGGGTGTGTCACGGTTCAGCCTAGTCCTGTCTTTTTCCTCGGCCCCCCTCCTTAGCACGTTCAAGCAAGGATCAGGTGCAGGGGTCCTGCCTTCACCCCCAAGAGTCATATCCCACCCTCTGACAAAAGAACCAGAGGGCAGATTAGAATTTGTTTTACGCAGCGAGTTGTTATGATCTGGAATGCGCTGTCTGAAAGGGTGGTGGAAGCAGATTCAATAATAACTGTCAAAAGTGAATTGGATGAATACTTGATAAGTATATATAAAATAGCAAGGCTATGGGGAATGAGCTGTGGAGTGGGACTAATTGGATAGCTCTGTCAAAGAACTGGCATGACGGGCCGAATGGCCTCCTTCTGGGGTGTGAGATTCTCTGATCCTGGTTGAGATGGGCTGTCTCAGCACAGGGCCAGGGATTGGGCCTGGCAACTTCTGGTTGGAATGGTCGGACCTATACTCTGTCTTCCAACCGAGCCTGTGAGGAAATCCACGGAGGTCGTTGACTTTTAAAGGTCTAAGGGCATCAGCTGGGCCAGTTCCACAAGCAGGCAGTGCAGCTCCCCTACAAACACCAACAGACCTGGAGTTACTAATCTGATGTGCTTCAGTAACGCAGATTTGAATTCTATCCCTTGCCTGACTCTCTTTCCCTCGATTGTCATTACAACCTGCTTAAAACAGTTTGGCCTCCACTTCAGTTGATTTGTAACCAGGGGTCTGAGTTGGCTCGAACCCCTGTGTAAGGAGATTGGATGTTGTGACCCCAATTGCCCGCTTTTATTTTCAGATGACTCAGCACATGGCGGGGATGAATTTCTACGGTGCCAATGGGATGGTGAGTTATGGACAGTCGTCTGTTTCCATGGGAGCAGGAGCTGCTCCAGCTGCTGGTCAATCCCTCGGCACCCAGATGTGGAAATAAACGGAAACGAGCAAGAGAAAACAAAACAAACAATCGCTCCATGTCTCAAAACCATGCGGAAGACATTTTGGCTTCTTCTCTACTCGGGCCAGTTTACTGTATGCGATCTCAACTCCATTTTGCCTGTAGATCCTACATGGACTTGGCGAGAACTTCACCATCAAAATGGCAGCCATCATTACCAAAGTCAATTTTTTAAAACAGATGTTTTTCTCCCAAAGGAGGATTCTTTGGGAACCTGATTCGCTCAAAGGATGAGTCTGGGAGGGGTGTGTGATCCTGAACTTTGTGCTGTTGAAAAGTGTTCTCAGTCCAGCTTTGGCTGCTCACTTCTGTTTAAATTTCTCTGTCACTCAGACGGACGACCCAGCAGTAGCACATCACAGAATGCCTTTGTGTTAACGGTGCTCGTTTAGAATTGTTAAGATCGGGCTCTGTGAGCAAGTGATAGAGAGCCCTTCACCTTTAGTAGGAGGTAACGCAGAAGGGAACTCGTGATTGCCTGTGTCCAGTTAATCAGCCATTGAACCTCATTACACAGCAAGAAAATGTATGAACTGAAGCATGTATGTGCCTCCATTTAACAGGGCCCCTGATGCTGGGTCAAAAACCCCTGATAAATGCCCACCTCCTTTTGTTATAGTTGTTTCATCAGGTTAATTAGTAATAACTGTTAAATAACTGGTACTCGTTTGCAGTAGTTAGAATAGTGCTGCTAGATTTTGTTAATCAGATGCTGTTCATCTGTTGATCAGCGCCAGCACTCCACTTAAACCGCAGCAACTGGCTTGGAATTTAGTTGTAGATCAGTAAATCCTGGTTGGAGTAATGCGACAACACCAATGGGATGGAGAGCTCTGTTATTCCAAAACTTGTGTACCACATTATCCAGCACAAGGCATGAAACAGATGAGCTGAGTCCTGTCCACTCACCTCTCTGAGGGTGGGACGTCCCACCCAGTATCTCAACAACCGTCCGGGTTCAATCTGCTCAGCACACAGTTAATTTCATTCCAGCAGGAAAGTCTTTTTTTAAACTCCAAACTAAGTTGCTTTTAAATGGAGCCCAGTGCACTTGGGTGAGATACCAGAGGGATAAATGAAGAAAATTAGAGGCGAGGTTTGAACATAAAATGGAGATCAGTGAGCGAGTGAGGCTCGTGTTTATGGGTTGTGGGCACAGGGTTTCACAGACTGAGGTCAGACAGGGGTTACGATCCACATACAGCATTGGCCAAACCACTTATTGTTTATATAATTGAGGTGAAGAATGAAGCCTTTGATCTATTAGGCTCTTTGCCTTCTGGCGATTTATAATCACTATTCTTTGGTTGAGGGAGAATGTTCAAACACACAGCTTTGGAATTGTTTCCTCCATCTTGTAGGGTGGCTGAGGAATATAGGACTTGGGACTGCCTTCTCAATGCGTGTTGTAAAGCCAGGTTGCCCTGTTCAATGATACCGGTGGGGAGGGGGACGTGTGTTAAGACCCTCTAATGCCAGATCGGTGCTGACTCACACAAAAGATTTCTTGAATTAGTAACATCTGGCACTGCATCTGGGGAGGAAGAAAATGTGTTGGGTCCAGTATCTGCATGTGCTGCAGTGACTAATTTCTCTCACTTTCTTCCCCTGCCTATCTGGGAGTGACGTGTTTGGCCGCAGCTCAGCTTCTTCCTCTCGGAGAGTCCGATTGTCCAAGAGCAGTGGCGGTGGAACACAGGGCTTCTAACAGATACTGTTAAACAACTGGAAGCAGAATATTGAGGAATAGCTGGAGTGATGTGTGTGGGAATAAAGCACTGTACACCTGCTGATACAAGTGTCCTGTCACCACCTGCAGCCTATGGGAGTGGAGAGTGCCCTTTTATTTCTACATTGAGAGTGAGCGAGCATCCCGAGCGATTCAGCACCAAGGGTTTTGGTGTCTTGTATCTGATTCTTTTTTTCTGGTGAATGGGGAGAAGAATTCTTTTTGCACTTGCCAACAACATTGCTGCTTTAACTAACTTTCTAAGGGGAGGGGGAGGGATACTGAGTGGAAAAGGGTTAAGCTCCACTCCAACACTGCACATGTGGGATTTTTCACGTTTTGGTGACCTGATTAGATTTGGTGCAAATAGTCACGTCTACGATATTAGAAACTATTAACTTTTTTGCTGGATCTTTTTGCCTGAATAGGAAATTCTAAGCAGACGTTTAAAAATGTAACGTGTTTAACTCGTAGATTACTTGTAAGTCGCATGGTGTCTCAGGGCTGGGACGGTCTGTAGTTAAGGCTCTAAATCGGTCAGATCGGTTGTCTGAGCAAAAATTCACCTGTCGAGCTGGGATGTGTGATTTTTTTGGGTTTTCAATTTTTTTTAATCACTTAACGGAAATATTCACCTGCCCCAGGCAAGTAGAGCGAATTCTGGCAGCCTGGTATAGTCAGACAGTTGAGTCAGTATCTAACCACGTGATCCTGAAGGATATTGAGTAATCTGAACCACAGGCTCTGCCCCCGAATGCACTAGCTCGTATGGTGCAGGTCTCACAAATTCGGACTGCACAGAGTGACTGTCAGTTCCACCTGGCCTGACATTAGATGTGATACTTTGGGTTTTCATTAAATCTGGCAAGATTTCAGGGGTTGTTTTCCCTGCCCAATCTGAATCATTATCCACAAACATTCTGATCATTTAACGCACAATACAGAATAACTGGAAACAAATGTTTGCATTAAAGGGGAAATGATATGAATTTGGGGGAAGAGAACCTGTGTAAATCTGGGGTTTGTACCTTGTCTGTCTGTTCAAGACACTGCTTGAGATTTGCTTGAACCTCATTGTAATTTTTGGTTGTAATTTCTGTTGAATGAACTTCCTCGAATCAGCATTCATGCTGGAGAAATGTCGAAAATGACTGAAGTCTAAAGCTTAATTTGCAGAGTTAACCAGGGGAGCGAGACAAAAGGGAATGTGTCCCATTTGCTGTTGCCACCGGTTATTTTCCCTGTGGTAAATGTGGTAAATAAACTGCTCGGGATAATAAGTAGAATTAAATTTAAAATAAAATAGACTGCTTGGGGTCAGACTGACTGGAGGATAAACGCCTATATATAAAGCAATTACGTGAGCCGTTTCATTTGAAGTTTGAATGTAGAATGGTGACCTACAGAGTTGTCAAAGCACAAACTGCAGTCTTGTCTGACACTGATCATTGCAGAGCTGGCTCTCTGCAGTACACAGGGTAACATGGTGGGGGGTGTGAGCCTCTCTCCTCTGGTGTGGTTGTTGCAGTTTTGTGGGTCTGACATTTGGAGCTGGTTTTACATCCCGCCCATTTTTATGCTCCATTATCGGGCAGGGTGTAAAACCAGTGTTCCACCCAATCCCGTGGGTTTCCCACCCACCCGGTTAAGTTAAAATGACCCCCTTGGTGTCTGGGTTAGCCCATGAAGTGTAGTCACTCGGGGTGGGGGGGAGGTGTCAGTGAATCATTCCTCAGCAGAAGCCGGCACCTTCAGGAGAGGAGGGAATTAGTGAGAGAGACTGATTGCAGCTAGCGACTGCCATGATGTGCCAGAGACTGGTTTCGTATCCAGGGCGTATAATCCTTGTGTGGTTAAACTGTGGCTTTACAGGTACTTCCCTAACCTGCAACTGCTCAGAATCCTGAATTGGACGAGGGGCAGGGGGTGCAAGTGCCTTGAGGCAGAAAGACAGACACCTTGTCGTCAGTTCTCTGCTGTGTGTTTATGGATATTCACCCTTTTGCGAGCTCTGTCCTTGAATGTAGTAATATCTTGCCAGTCCTGTAAAGGAGACATTTCTAGTTCAAAGCAAATGTATGAAACTGGAAGGATCTGCAGTACAGGACCCATACTCTGAGCTGTGACGATGAATATTGTTTAAGGAGTGCAATATCCCTCTTACATCGTGGTAACGGTATAAATATAAATCCACTTCTCCCCACAACATTTCTACAAATAACTTTCCAGACTCTCAGGTGGGGCCTGTCTGCTTTATGTACTGTAATACAAAATCTTTGGTGGGAGGTGATCAGATTTTACACAAAGTCACTGTTTACAGTCTTTCAAACCAATATTCCCCCCCCCCCCCCCCCATTAAACAGTCAGCAGTACTGGTGAAGTGTAACTAACACTGGTTTCTCCAACTCCTGAGGTGCTTTTATGCTGATGTCTGGGGAAAGTGACCTCTATGCACTTGGTCTGTTTCTGCCCCTCTGCCTCACTGACCATGTCAGGAGCTGGTCTCCCCCAGCTGGGTGATAGAAACCCAATGGAAACCTATGGCCAGGCTGCCCTGTGTTTACTGGAGTCAGCAGGTGGCTGGACTCACTGCTCATGCTGCAGTATAAAGGTTACTTCAGCCTGCAGGCAAATTTCAAAATCCAGAGCTGCTTTCTTATTGATTAATAATTTGGATTCCAGAACACTGGTGTCTGTGAGCTCACTCCCAGCAGTTCTCCCGAGTTTTCTGCTGTGGTACAGCTGGGATCTAACGGTGTAAACGCTGGGGGCGATTAACTGAGGTTGGTCTCTCCCAGTCTGGATCGATGGATGAAACGGCATCGATATAAAAAGTTAGTGTTTCTGTACTGCCCCATTAGTGACTGAATGGCAGCTTGCATCCACGACGTGGCTGGGCGATGGATTAAGTTCCCTCTGTTTTCTGAGTACTGCTGATGTTTATAAGAAGTCCTGGGACGTGGCTTTAATATGTGGTATATAGATACATATGAATATATTAATATAAAGCTAATTTGTGCTATTTTTATGAGGCTGTTTTGCTTATATATAAACAGTGCTGCAAAAAAATTAATATTAACTTTTTTATATATCTTTGGAAGGTCAACTTATGTGTGACCAGTGAAGGGAGGCTATAGTTTCATAATGGACTTCAGTGCATAAGTGGGACATTGCTTAAATTAAGTAAATGGGAGGTGTGTTTTAAGTGAGAGAAAGGGTAGTAGATAGAAATATATGGAGCCCAGGGACAGAGGGCATGGTTTTATTTTGTTATAGTAAGCTCACGCACAATGGTTCGTGCCTCACACACCTCACTTGGGTGGCTAATTGAGGAATGCCGGGTCATTGGAGGGCCTGCCATGTTGCCCAAAATACTCACTCGTTTATATTACTGAATTTTAAAGGCTAACCTTGGACTGTGGAAATAGAAAGCTTATTTTTACAATACACAAAACTATTTTTCCAAAACTCCTTTCCCTTTCTGATTGCTGTTCTGCAGACCTCCCTGTTCACCGGGGTTGAAGAACGTTCCGTTTATTTCCAGGTTGGGTTTGCAGAGGTCGTGGGTCCACTGTAGTGTGAACCGAGGGCCAGCGACCCTTGAACTGCTGTGTCACTTGCATCTCCAGCCCCACCATCACTCAGGGCTGCTAACTCCCATCGTCATACAGTGCTTCATCAGTAAACATTTCTGATCCAACTCACTTTTTTTTATTAAACTCAATATTTTTTCTGTGCAGTGGGACTCGCCCAGGAACATTTTAATCTTTTGTTGGTGTTTGTATACTGAACTGTCTGGGACCAGTTCAACATCCAGTGTGAGGCAAAACGATGCTTTGTTTTCCCCCCTTACAAGAACTTAACTGAAAACTTGCTTTGCTATCGCACAATCCTCTTCCCTGTTCTAAGCATGCCAGCAATGGAGTAACCTATCTGTCAATGTGTTTCCATATCCTGGTTTTCTGCTTCCAGCTCTGTCCTGTATTATATATATATATAAATATATTCTAATTGTAATATAAAGCTTGTTGTGGGGAAAATTGAAAATAAAGATTTTATTAAAGATTTACTTTGTATATTGAAAGGAGCTGTGTTCTAATTTGAGTGGATTGGAAGGTGGCAAATGTAACCCCGCTATTCATGAAGGGAGGGAGAGAGAAAATAGTGCACTACAGGTCAGTTAGCCTGACATCGGTCATCGGGAAAATGCTGGAATCCATTATTAAGGAAGTGATAACAGGGCACTTAGAAAATCATAATATAATTAGGCAGAGTCAACATGAAAGGGAAATCGTGTTTGACAAATCTACTGGAGTTTTTTGAGGATGCAACAAGCAGGGAAGATAAAGGGGAACCAATGGATGTAGTATATTTGGATTTTCATTTGATAACATGCCACATAAAAGGTTGTTACACAAGGTAAGGGCTCATGGGGTTGGGGGTAATATATTAGCATGAATAGAGGATTGGTTAACAGACAGAAAACAGAGTAGGCATAAACGGGTCTTTCTCAGGTTGGCAGGTTGTAACTAGTGGAGTGCCACAAGGATCGGTGCTTGGGCCTCAGCTATTTACAATCTATATTAACAATTTGGATGAAGGGACCGAGTGTAATGTATCCAAGTTTGCAGATGATACAAAGCTGGGTGGGAAAGTAAGCTGTGAGGAGGACACAGAGTCTGAAAAGGGATCTAGACAGGTGAAGTGAGTGGGCAAGAAGGTGGCAGATGGAGTATAATGTGGGGAAATGTGAGGTTATTCACTTTGGTAGGAAGAATAGAGAAAATATTTTTTAAATGGTGAGAAACTATTAAATGTTGGTGTTGAGACACACTTGGGTGTCCTTGTACAAGAAACACAAAAAGTTAGTATGCTGGTACAGCAAGCAATTAGGAAGGCAAATGGCATGTTGGCCTTTATTGCATGGGGGTTGGAGTACAAGAGTAAGGAAGTCTTACTACAATTGTACAGGGCATTGGTGAGACTTCACCTGGAATACTGCGTACAGTTTTGGTCTCCTTATCTAAAGAAGGATATACTTGCCTTAGAGGCGGTGCAACGAAGGTTCACTGATTAATTCCTGGGATGAGAGGTTGTCCTATGGAGAGGTTGAGTTGAATGGGCCTATATTCTCTGGAGTTTAGAAGAATGAGAGGTGATCTCATTGAAACATATAAGATTCTGAGTGGGCTTGACAGGGTAGATGCTGAGAGATTGTTTCCCCTGGCTGGACAATCTAGAACAAGGAGGCATAATCGCAGGATAAGGGGTCGGCCATTCAAGACAGAGATGAGGAGGAATTTCTTCACACACAGGGTTGTGACTCTTTGGAATTTTCTTCCCCAGAGGGCTGTGGATGCTGAGTCATTGAATATATTCAAGGCTGAGATGGATAGATTTTTGGACTCTAGGGAAATCGAGGAATATGGGGATCGGGTGGGAAAATGGAGTTGAGGTCAAAGATCAGCCATGATATTGTTGAATGGCAGAGCAGGCTCGAGGGGCCGTATGGCCTACTCCTGCTCCTATTGCTTATTTCTTAAATCTCACACTTCACTCATTCCATGTCAAAACACTTCCTGCACCGAAACCTTTTTACCCCCCATTATGTCTTTCACATAAGCACTAGCTGGCCTCTCCCGGCAGTGCTCACGTGTAGCATAGGGTTTGGAACGCTGTTCTGATGTTTAGCCGCTAACTTGGCCTGTCCCTTTAACACCACTGCTGAGGGTATCCGTGTGACATAAATAGGCCCATCTGGAGGCCAGTTACTGTTGTGGGCGGTGTGGGGGGCGGGCGGGCTGTGTCCTGGTTGATCGATGCTTGCCTCTTTGGGTGAGGGCCTGGTCATCTCAAGGTCAGCAGGCAATTACTTCAGTTGTGTTTATTGACGCTACAATAAGTGTGAAATCTAATTATGACAAACTTGAAAATGCACACAGATCCATCGCACTTAACTACAGGCAAATTTTTTGTAGTCATTTTAAATAAAATACATATAAACCAATCTTTGAAAGCCAGTTATTTGGAATCTATATACAGAAACTGGCCCCTCGCAAAATGCCCCTATCCTTTGCGCAGGAATCAGAGCTTCAGTAACCTAAAGTACAAAATAATCTGTTTCCTCACCAACAATTAAACTCTGGATGACCTTTGAACCTGTGTTTAAGCTGACTCCCCTCGCACTGTTGCAACACAGACTTGCATAACCGGTATAGTGAAGGTGTGAGTGCACGCAGGAGGTTTTGCTTTTTAATAACAACTACGCACCTATCTTGCCCACCAGAAAAAAAAATCCATTTGTTAAACTGTTTGAAGCTGCTGGTTTGTCCATCACTTGTCGGGACTTACGTTTTCTCAGCTGCACGTGCCCCAGAAGAGAAAAGAAAAGGAAGAGGCAAGAAAAACTTCAATCCTGGATTCATCTCCAATGTTTGCTGCTGCATGAAATGCTCTTGGGCCAAGTGAACTACAGATTCAGTGTAGAGCAATGCTCAACATTACCAAGGGTAGCACATCCAAGTCAGTTACTGCAGCTGTCTCAAACACTCCCAGGGCAGGTACAGCACGGGTTAGTTACAGAGTAAAGCCCCCTCTACGCTGTCTCATCAAACACTCCTAGGGCAGGTACAGCACGGGTTAGATACAGAGTAAAGCCCCCTCTACACTGTCTCATCAAACACTTCCAGGGCAGGTACAGCACGCGTTGGATACAGAGTAAAGCTCCCTCTACACTGTCCCATCAAACACTCCCAGGACAGGTACAGCACGGGTTAGATACAGAGTAAAGCTCCCTCTACACTGTCCTATCAAACACTCCCAGAGCAGGTACAGCACGAGTTAGATACAGAGTAAAGCCCCCTCTGCACTGCCTCATCAAACGCTCCCAGGGCAGGTACAGCACGGGTTAGATACAGAGTAAAGCTCCCTCTACACGGTCCCATCAAACACTCCCAGGGCAGGTACAGCATAGCTAAGATAGAGAGTAAAGCTGCCTCTATACTGCCCAAGCAGTATACCCTCCCTCAATCTCCACGCACCCACCTGTTTCACAATCTGACATTTCTGTTTCCCACACTGGGGAACCTTGTGGCTTGGCTGATATCACATTTTGAGCAGTTTTGTACTGTAGATATGTAATTTTTGGATCTGAAAGTCACTGATTTTATCTTGTTAGGGGCACTAATGGAATGAAATCCAGGTACTAGAGGTGAAAAGACAGTTTCAACCAGTTCCATCACCCAGTCCATGGAAACATTTCAGGATTGATCAGTGGAAGGACACAGTCACCCTGAGGAGTGGAGGGAGGAGAAACCAGTTTGATTATCCCTTCAGGTTCTGGACAAGTTTCCAACAGTTTTCCTCAGTTCAACAGTGCAGTGCCAAAAGATGTGTTTTAATTGGTGGAGGGACCAGGATCAAAGCAGAACTGACAACACTGGGATAGTGCTCTGGGAGAGCTGTTAACTATTGCTAATCCCACTTTCTTTAATGTGACAATCCTTTGGTTCCTGTTTGTTTGTGTTGCCAACCAAAGAAGAACTTTACCCTTTAGTAATTCAACAGCTCGAGAAGTTGGACTTTCGCACAATCTGTTCCACCCCTCTCTGGTGAAGAATCTTTGCCTTTCGTGATCAACCCCAATTAGTTGAGTATCGGCATACCAATTCAGCGGTTAGCGTGCAAGAAGTCACATGTGGAGGGAGCAACATTGGAGCATCAAAACGATGGAGTGGCGAAATTGGCTTCTGAATTTCTCAAGCAATTGAATCTTGACTGTCAAAAATGTAACTTTTTCAGCTATTAATTAATTGAACAGATATGCTGAGTTTGCTACACTCTCTGTTGAAGGAGATGAATTATATGTACACTGCCTATTGTCAACATGTTAATTGACGTACCACAGAAAGATTGGTTTATGCCTGTAATTTGTTGGGTTGAGTGATTGGGAATCCACAGCTTGCACCCACCCCCCACCATCTAAGGAGATCCTAGAGTCTAAGGGTGAGGTGCTTCTTTGCCCTTCCTTCCCCCCCCAACTCCTTGTGGATGGTTACAGAGAGGCCTGGGAGTAAGTGATCCATTTGTCCCTGTGCAAGGAACAGTATGTGGCACAAGATAACCTAAAAGAGAAGAGAGACACAAAAGAGCCAACATGGATTAAGAGTCAAGACCATCTGGAATAATAAATAATACAAGTGTACGTGCTGGAGAATGAGCAGGCAGTTGCTGCCGATATTTTTAATAGTTGATTTTTACAAGTCCATGCAAATACAAGCAGTGTCTGTGCCATTAACAGGTTTCTTATTAAAATTGCTAGGTGTTTTTTTACAAAATTACCATGTGCATTCTTATCACCCGCAGATTCCTGCTGCTTATAAACAACATAAACAGTTACAATAATAGACAGGTACAGTGGAGCCTGTTAAAGGCCACAGGTATAAAATGATTGAAGAGCACAAGTATAAAAGTGACCATTCCCTTAAAGAGACAGCATCCATTTTCAAAGCCTACCATTATCACTGTTTGAAACCATCCAAATCCCATTAACGTGCACTGACTGTGCAGTGGGATGCACTGAATTCCTTTTCAAGGATTTGGTTTAATTATCTCTTTGGATGAGAAACACATTTTTAGTCATCTGATGTTTTTTTTTAAGATAATTGTTTGTGCTGATTCAGTGTGTTGGGGAAGGCTGGCTGCATGGTGATGGATTTATACCCAGTTTTGGTTATGCCCTTCTTGGGAGGAACCATACAGAGGCTAGACTCATGGAAATATCAATGGCAGAGTTTGCCCCAGGGCTACTCTTGCCCATCTCCTAGCAGAATTAAAGAGTTTGGGAGTCCATTGGGAGAGGGTGTGGTGCAGGAAGACATGGGATAGGAGAAAGGGAGAAAGTAAAAAGTAACAGTGACCCAACACTTTGGAGATAATTCCTTGTTCCAGATATATCTATGTACAGATTATATTTATACCACACCCTTCCCTTCACCTTAGACCGGCAGGGGATTGCTCCCAAACCTCACATCACAAGAGAGGTGTAGACGAGAAAGGTCCTGCACCCTATCTCAGCTCATTCATCCAGAGAAACCTACAGTCCATCCAATCACAGTATCTGGCTTAAGTGAGTCCAGAGTTCGCTCTTCGTAACCATACCCAGAGGTCCATTCTAGATGCCGGCCTTTCTATGTGTGGAAGGCTTCCTGACCTCAGTATATACTCTTGCCCCCTGGCCTAACCATCATGGTTTAACTGGAAGTTGTGTCTTGATTTGCCTTTCCTGTTTCGTATCTCAATAAGTGATGGACTGCAAATAAGTGCCAGGGATGAACTTACTTGACCTCAGATCACCTCTCTCCAAGGGTCGGGTAGATGTCAATGTCTCCATTAGACTTTCCAATCAACATTGAACTCATTCATTGAAATCTGGTTTGTAAGCACATTAAAATACTTGTGGAGAGAGCTGTGAAGTAATTTACACAATATGTTGCATAAAAGCCTGTTTAATTTTCCTGTGCTAAAGGTATGGGATTTGACTTTAATAATTCACGCTCTTATTTTAGTTCTGACACAGAATCCTCTCTCATACCCGACAATCTACAGCAAGTGGTGGAGTGGAATAGCGTACAGCTAAAAGTAAATATTAAAAACAGTTGAATGAAACTATCGTCATTGCACTCCCACCAAATTTTTTTATTATTCGTTATGGGATGTGGGCATCGCTGGCAAGGCCAGCATTTATTGCCCAACCCTAATTGCCCTTGAGAAGGTGGTGGTGAGCCGCCTTCTTGAACCGCTGCAGTCCGTGTGGTGAAGGTTCTCCCACAGTGCTGTTAAGAAGGGAGTTCCAAGATTTTGACCCAGCGACGATGAAGGAACGGCGATATATTTCCAAGTCGGGATGGTGTGTGACTTGGAGGGGAACGTGCAGGTGGTGTTGTTCCCATGTGCCTGCTGCCCTTGCCCTTGTGGTAAAGGTCGTGGGTTTGGGAGGTGCTGTCAAAGAAGCCTTGGCGAGTTGCTGCAGTGCATCCTGTGGATGGTACACACTGCAGCCATGGTGCGCTGGTGGTGAAGGGAGTGAATGTTTAGGGTGGTGGATGGGATGCCAATCAATCGGGCTGCTTTGTCCTTGACAGTGTTGAGCTTCTTGAGTGTTGCTGGAGCTGCACTCATCCAGGCAAGTGGAGAGTATTCCATCACACTCCTGACTTGTGCCTTGTAGATGGTGGAAAGGCTTTGGGGAGTCAGGAGGTGAGTCATTCGCCGCAGAATACCCAGCCTCTGACCTGCTCTTGTAGCCACAGTATTTATATGGCTGGTCCAGTTAAGTTTTTGTTTAATGGTGACCCCCAGGATTTTGATGATGGGGGATTCAGCGATGGTAATGCCGTTGAATGTAAAAGGGAGGTGGTTAGACTCTATCTTGCTGGAGATGGTCATTGCCTGGCACTTGTCGGGCGTGAATGTCACTTGCCACTTATCAGCCCAAACCTGGATGTTGTCCAGGTCTTGCTGTATGCGGGCTCGGACTGCTTCATTATCTGAGGGGTTGTGAATGGAACTGAACATTGTGCAATCATCAGCGAACATCCCCATTTCTGACCTTATGATGGAGGGTAGGTCATTGACGAAGCAGCTGAAGATGGTTGGGCCTAGGACACTGCCCTGAGGAACTCCTGCAGCAATGTCCTGTGGCTGAAATGATTGGCCTCCAACAACCACTACCAACTTCCTTTATGCTAGGTGTGACTCCAGCCATTGGAGAGTTTTCCCCC
The DNA here is from genome assembly GCF_035084215.1 of Heptranchias perlo. Taxonomy (NCBI): domain Eukaryota; kingdom Metazoa; phylum Chordata; class Chondrichthyes; order Hexanchiformes; family Hexanchidae; genus Heptranchias; species Heptranchias perlo. Next base: position 6,723,255 of record NC_090350.1, on the reverse strand, counting down.
TGATTCCCATTGACTTCAATTTTACTAGGGCTCCTTGGTGCCACACTCAATCAACTGCCGTCTTGATGTCAAGGACAGTCACTCTCACCTCACCTCTGAAATTCAGCTCTTTTGTCCATGTTTGGACCAAGGTTGTAATGAGGTCTGGAGCCGAGTGGTCCTGGCGGAACCCAAACTGAGCATCGATGAGCAGGTTATTGGTGAGTAAGTGCCGCTTGATAGCACTGTCGACGACACCTTCCATCACTTTGCTGATGATTGAGAGTAGACTGATGGGGCGGTAATTGGCCGGATTGAATTTGTCCTACTTTTGGTGAACAAGACATACCTGAGCAATTTTCCACTTTGCCAGGTAGATGCCAGTGTTGTAGCTATACTGGAACAGTTTGGCTAGAGGCGCAGCTAGTTCTGGAACACAAGTCTTCAGCACTACAGCCAGGATTTTGTCGGGGCCCAAAACCTTTTCAGTATCCAGTGCTTTCAACTGTTTCTTGATATCACGTGGAGTGAATTGAATTGGCTGAGGACTGGCTTCTGTGATGGTGGGGATATCAGGAAGAGGTCGAGATGGATCATCCACTCGGCACTTCTGGCTGAAGATGGTTGCAAATGCTTCAGCCTTGTCTTTTGCACTCACGTGCTGGACTCTGCCATCATTGAGGATGGGGATGTTCACAGAGCCTCCTCCTCCCGTTAGTTGTTTAATTGTCCACCACCATTCACGACTGGATGTGGCAGGACTGCAGAGCTTTGATCTGATCCGTTGGTTGTGGAATCGCTTAGCTCTGTCTGTAGCATGTTGCTTCCGCTGTTTAGCATGCATGTAGTCCTGTGCTGTAGCTTCACCAGGTTGGCACCTCATTTTTAGGTACTGCTCCTGGCATGCTCTTCTACAATCCTCATTGAACCAGGGTTGATCCGCTGGTTTGATGATAATGGTAGAGTGAGGAATATGCCGGGCCATGAGGTTACAGATTGTGCTGGAATACAATTCTGCTGCTGCTGATGGCCCACAGCGCCTCATGGATGCCCAGTTTTGAGCTGCTGCATCTGTTCTGAATCTATCCCATTTAGCACGGTGGTAGTGCCACACAAGACGATGGACGGTGTCCTCAGTGCGAAGACGGGAATTCGCCTCCACAAGAACTGTGCGGTGGTCACTCCTACCAATACTGTCATGGACAAATGCATCTGCGACAGGTAGACTGGTGAGGAGGAGATTAAGTAGGTTTTTCCCTCGTGTTGGTTCTCTCACCACCTGACACAGGCCGAGTCTGGCCGCTATGTCCTTCAGGACTCGGCCAGCTCAGTCAGTAGTGGTGCTACCAAGCCACACTTGGTGATGGACATTGAAGACCCCCACCCAGAGTACATTTTGTGCCCTTGCTACCCTCAGTGCTTCCTCCAAGTGGTGCTCAACAGGGAGGAGGACTGATTCATCAGCTGAGGGAGGGCGGTAGGTGGTAATCAGCAGGAGGTTTCCTTGCCTAGGTTTGTCAAGACCATAAGACTTCATGGGGTCCGGAGTCAATTTTGAGGACTGCCAGGACCACTTCCTACTGACTGTATACCACTGTGTCACCACATCTGGTGGGTCTGTTTACAGGCGAAGGATCCAGAATGGATCTGTCGGTGTCTGAGGGAGGGGAGACAGGTGGACGTTTGGATGGAGACTCTTCATCTGAAAGCAGTGATGGCGGAGAGTTCATGTCCTTGGTATTGACCTGTACTGGTGGGTGAGTCTGTACTCATGGTGTTAACGTGCACTGACGGGGTAAGTCTGTACTCTCGGTGTTGGCCAGTGCTAGTGGGTGAGTCTGCACTCTCGGTGTTCACCTGTATTGTTGGGGCGAGTCTGTACTCTTGATGTTGGTCTGTACTGGTGGGTGAGCCTATAGCTGCGGAGTTGGCCTGTACTGGTGGGTGAGTTTATTCTCTCGGGGTTAACCTGCACTGAAAAGGTGAGACTGTACTCTCGGTGTTGGTCTGAACTGATGGGGAGAGTCTATACCCTCGGTGAGGAGCTGTACTGGTGTGTGAGTCTGTACTCTCAATGTTGACCTCTACTGATGGGGTGAGTCTGCACTCTTGATGTTGATCTATACTAATGGGCTGAGTCTGTGCTCTCGGCGTTGGTCTGAACTGATGGGGAGAGTCTGTACTCTTGATATTGAGTTGTGCTGGTGGTTGAGTCTGTACTCTCAGTGTTGGCCTGTATTTGTGGTTGAGTCTGTACTTTCGGTGTTGAGCTGTTCTGACGGGGTGAGTCTGTACTCACAGTGTTGACCTGTACTGATGGGGTGAGTCTGTACTCTTGGTGTTGACCTGTTCTGATGGAGTGAGTTTGTACTTTCAGTGTTGGTCTATACTGGGTGGGTAAGTCTGTACTCTCGGTGTTGGCCTGTACTGACAGGGTGTGTCTGTATTCTCGTTGTTGACCTGTACTTGTGGGTAAGTGTCTACTCTCGGTGTTTTTCTGTACTGGTGGTTGAGTCTGTACTCTTGGTGTTGACCTAAACTTATGGGCGAGTCTGTACCCTGGGTGTTGTTTTCTGCTAGTGTGTGAGTTTCTACTCTCATTGTTGACTTGTACTGACGGGGTGAGTTGTAGTCTTAGTGTTGATCTGTACAGGTGGTTGAGTCTGTACTCTTGATGATGGCCTGTACTGGTGTGTGAGTCTGCACTCTCGGTGTTAAACTGTAGTGGCGCGAAAGTCTGCACAATCGGTGTTGATCTGTACTGGGGGGGGGATATGTGAACTCTCGGTGTTTACCTGTACTGATGGGGAGAGTCTGTATTCTCGGTGTTGACCTGTACTGATGGGGAGAGTCCATACACTCAGTAATGACCTGCACTGATGGGGTGAGTTGGTACTATCGGTATTGGCCAGTACTGACGGGATGAGTCCGTACTCTCAGTGTTGCCCTATGCTGGTGGGCGAGTCTGTACTCTCGGTGTTGATCTGCACAGGTGGGTGAATCTGTACTCTTGGTGTTGGCCTGTACTGATGGGGTGAGTCTGTACTCTCGGTGTTGGCCTGTACTGGTGGGTGAGTCTGTACTCTCGGTGTTGGCCTGTACTGGTGGGTGAGTCTGTACTCTCGGTGTTGGCCTGTACTGGTGGGTGAGTCTGTACTCTCGGTGTTGGCCTGTACTGGTGGGTGAGTCTTTACTCTCGGTGTTGACCTGTACTCGTGGGTGAATAGCTCCTCTTGTTTTTTTTCTGTACTGGTGGGTGAGTCTGTAGTCTTGGTGTTGACCTGAACTTGTGGGTGAATCTGTTCCCTCGGTGTTGTTCTGTACTGGTGTGTGAGTCTGTAGTCTCGGTGTTGGCCCGTACTGACGGGGTGAGTCTGTACTCTCGGTGTTGAGCTGTATTGGTGGGAGAGTCTGTATTCTTGGTGTTGACCTGTACTTGTGGGTGAGTGTCTACTCTCTTTTTTTCTGTACTGGTGGGTGAGTCAGTACGCTCATTGTTGACCTGTGCTGACGGGGTGAGTCTGAACTCTCAGTGTTGTCCTGCACTGGCAGGTTGGGTCTGTACTCTTGGTGTTGGTCTACACTGGTGGGTGAGACTGTACTCTCGGCGTTGACCTATATTGATGGGGTGAGACTGTACTCTCGATGTTGCCCCATACTGGTGGGTGAGTCTGCTTTCTTGGTGTTGACCTGTACCGGTGGATGAGTCTGTAATCTAGGTGTTGACCTGAACTTGTGGGTGAGTCTGTTCCCTCGGTGTTGTTCTGTACTGGCGTGTGAGTCTGTACTCTGATTGTTGACCTGTACTGACGGGGCGAGGCTGTACACTCCGTGTTGACCTGTACTGTTGGGGTGAGTCCGTACTCTCGGTTTTGGCCTCTACTGACGGGGTGAGTATGTACTCTTGGTGTTGATCTGTACAGGTGGGTGAGACTGTGCTCTCGGCGTTGGCCTGTACTGGCAGGTTGAGTCTGTATCCTCAGTGTTGACCTGTACTGGTTGGCATGTCTGCAATCTCAGTTTTGTCCTGTTTTGATGGGCGAGTCTGTAATCTCGGTGTTGACCTGTACTAATGGAGTGAGTCTGTACTCTTGGTGTTGATCTGTACTTGTGGGTTGAGTCCGTACTCTTGGTGTTGAACTCTACTAACGGTGTGAGTCTGTACACTCGGTTTTGCCCTGTACTGATGGGGTGAGTCTGTACTCTTGTTGTTGGCCTATACAGGTGGTTGAGTCTGTACTCTAGGTGTTGACCATTACTGGTAGCTGAGTCTGTACGCTCAGTGTTGGCCTGTAATGACTGGGTGAGTCTGTACTCTCGGAGTTGGCCTGTACTGGTGGGAGAATCTGTACTCTCATCGTTGTCCTGTACTATTGGATTGAGTCTGTACTCTTGGTGTTGATCTGTACTGGCGGGTTGAGTCTGTACCCTCGGCGTTGACCAGTACTGGTGGGAGAGTCTGTGTTCTCAGTGTTTGCCTGTACTGATAAGCAAGTCTGTACTCTCGGTTTTGCCTGAACTGTCGGAGTGAGTCTGTACACTCGGTGTTGCCCTATTCTGATGAGATGAGCCTGTATTCTCAGTCTTGAACTGTAGTGGTGGGAAAGTCTGTACTCTCGTTGTTGGCCTGCACTGATGGGGTGAGTCTGTACTCTTGGTGTTGAGCTGTACTGGTGGGAGAATCTGTACTCTCAGTGTTGGCCTGTACTGCGGGGATGAGTCTGGTCTTTCGGTGTTGGCCGTTACTGGTGGTGAGTCTGTATTCTCGTTGTTGACCTGTACTTGTGGGTGAGTGTCTACTTTCGGTGTTTTTCTGTACTGACGGGGTGAGTCTCGGTGTTGGCCTGTACTGGTGGGTGAGTCTGTACTCTCGGTGTTGGCCTGTACTGGTGGGTGAGTCTGTACTCTCGGTGTTGGCCTGTACTGGTGGGTGAGTCTTTACTCTCGGTGTTGACCTGTACTCGTGGGTGAATAGCTCCTCTTGTTTTTTTTCTGTACTGGTGGGTGAGTCTGTAGTCTTGGTGTTGACCTGAACTTGTGGGTGAATCTGTTCCCTCGGTGTTGTTCTGTACTGGTGTGTGAGTCTGTAGTCTCGGTGTTGGCCCGTACTGACGGGGTGAGTCTGTACTCTCGGTGTTGAGCTGTATTGGTGGGAGAGTCTGTATTCTTGGTGTTGACCTGTACTTGTGGGTGAGTGTCTACTCTCTTTTTTTCTGTACTGGTGGGTGAGTCAGTACGCTCATTGTTGACCTGTGCTGACGGGGTGAGTCTGAACTCTCAGTGTTGTCCTGCACTGGCAGCATGGGTCTGCACTCTCGGTATTGGTCTACACTGGTGGGTGAGTCTGCGCTCTCGGTGTTGGCCTGTAATGACTGGGTGAGTCTGAACTCTTGGAGTTGACCTGTACTGGTGGATGAGTCTGTACTCTCGATGTTGGCCTGTAATGACGGAGTGAGTCTGTACTCTTGGTGTTGATCTGTACTGGTGAGTGAGACTGTACTCTCGGTGTTGGCCTGTACTGACAGGGTGTGTCTGTATTCTAATTGTTGACCTGTACTTGTGGGTAAGTGTCTACTCTCTGTGTTTTTCTGTACTGGTGGTTGAGTCTGTACTCTTGGTGTTGACCTAAACTTGTGGGTGAGTTTCTACTCTCATTGTTGACTTGTACTGATGGGGTGAGTTGTAGTCTTGGTGTTGATCTGTACAGGTGGTTGAGTCTGTACTCTTGATGATGACCTGTACTGACTGTGTGAGTCTGTACTCTTGGTGTTGACCTGTACTGGTGCATGAGTCTGTATTCTCAGTGGTGAATTGTACTGGCGCGAAAGTCTTAACAATCAGTGTTGACCTGTACTGGGGGGATGTGTGAACTCTCGGTGTTTACCTGTACTGATGATGTGGAGATGCCGGTGATGGACTGGGGTTGACAAATGTAAACAATCTTACAACACCAGGTTATAGTCCAACAATTTTATTTGAAAATCACAAGCTTTCGGAGGCTTCCTCCTTCGTCAGGTGAATGTCCTGACGACATTCACCTGACGAAGGAGGAAGCCTCCGAAAGCTTGTGATTTTCAAATAAAATTGTTGGACTATAACCTGGTGTTGTAAGATTGTTTAAATTTACCTGCACTGATGGGGAGAGTCTGTACTCTTGTTGTTGAGCTGCACTGGCGGGAGAGTCTGTACTCTCGGTCTTGGCATGTACTGGCGGGATGAGTCTGGACTGTCAGTGTTGGCCGTTATTGGTGGTGAGTCTGTATTCTCGTTGTTGACCTGTACTTGTGGGTAAATAGCTCCTCTCAGTGTTTTTCTGTACTGGTGTGTGAGTCTACTCTCATTGTTGACCTGTACTGATGGGGTGAGTCTGTACTCTTGGTGTTGATCTGTGCAGGTGGTTAAGTCTGTACTCTCGGTGTTGACCTGGACTGACGGAGTGAGTCTGTACACTCAGTGTTGGCCTGTACTGATGGGTTGAGTCTGTATTCTCAGTCTTGAAATGAAGTGGTTGGAAAGTCTTTACTGGTGGTGTTGGCCTGTACTGATGGGGTGAGTCTGTACTCTTGGTGTTGACCTGGACTGACGGAGTGAGTCTGTACACTCAGTGTTGGCCTGTACTGATGGGGTGAGTCTGTACTCTTGGTGTTGAGCTGTACTGGTAGGAGAGTCTATACTCTCACTGATGGCCTCTACTGCCGGGATGAGACTGGACTCTTGGTTTTGGCCTATGCTGGTGGTGAGTCTGTATTCTCGTTGTTGACCTGTACTTGTGGGTGAGTCTCTACTCTCGGTCTTTTTCTGTACTGGTGGTTGAGTCTGTACTCTTGGTGTTGGTATGCACAGGTGGGTAAGTCTGTACTCTCGGCGTTGACCTGTACTGGTGTGTGAGTCTGTATTCTCGGAGTTGAACTGTAGTGATGTGAAAGTCGGTATAATTGTTGTTGACCTGTACTGGGGGGGCAAGTGTGAACTATCGGTGTTTACCTGTACTGATGGGGAGAGTCTGTACATTCGGTATTGAGCTGTACTGACGTGGTGAGTCTGTACTCTCGGTGTTGACCTGAACTGACGGGATGAGACCATACTCTCGGTGTTGCCCTGTACTGGTGGGTGACTCTGTACACTCTGTGTTGACCTGTACTGACAGGGTGAGTCCGTACTGTCGGTTTTGGCCTGTACTGGAGGGTGAGTCTATAATCTCGCTGTTGACCTATACTGGTGGGGGAGTCTGTAGTCTCAGTGTTGGCCTGTGCTGGTGGGTGAGTCTGTACCTTCGGACTTGACCTGTACTGGTGGCGGAGTCTGTACTCGGTGTTGTCCAGTACTGACGGGGTGAGTTTGTACTCTCGGTGTTGAGCTGTACTGGTGGGTGAGTCTGTACTCTCGGTGTTGGTCTGTACTAACGGGGTGAGTCTGTACTTTCGGTGTTGTTTTGTAGTGGACGGTGAGTCTGTACTCTCGGTGTTAGCCAGTACAGACTAGGTGAAACTGTACTCTTGGTGTGGTCCTGTACTTTTGAGTCAATCTGTACTCTCAGTGTTGGCCTGCATTATTGGGTGAGTCTTTACACTCAGTGTTGACCTATACTGATGGGCTCAGTCTGTACTCTCGGTGTTGACCTTTATTGGTGGGGGAGTCTGTACTCTCGGTGTTGGCCTGTAATTGCGGTGGAGTCTGCACACTCGGTGTTGGTCTGTACTGGTGGGTAGTAGGTCTGTGGAATTTGCTGCCCTAGGAAGCTGTGGAAGCTACATCATTAAATAAATTTAAAACAGAAATAGACAGTTTCCTAGAAGTAAAGGGAATTAGGGGTTACGGGGAGCGGGCAGGAAATTGGACATGAATTTAAATTTGAGGTTAGGATCAGATCAGCCATGATCTTATTGAATGGCGGAGCAGGCTCGAGGGGCCGATTGGCCTACTCCTGCTCCTATTTCTTATGTTCTTATGTCTAAAGGCTGACAAGTCCCCTGGACCTGGTGGCTTGCATCCGAGGGTCTTAAAGGAAGTGGCTAAAAGATAGTGGATGCATTGGTTGTAATCTTCCCGAATTCACTAGATTCTGGAAAGATCCCAGCGGATTGAAAAACCACAAATGTAGCACTGCTATTCAAGAAGGGAGTGAGACAGAAAACAGGTAACTATAGACCAGTTAGCCTAACATCTGTCATTGGGAAAATGTTAGAATCCATTATTAAGGAAGTAGTAGCAGAACATTTGGAGACTCATAATACAATCAAGGAGAGTCAACGTGGTTTTATGAAGGGAAATCGTGTTTGACAAATTTATTAGAGTTCTTTGAGGAAGTAACAGGCAGGGTGGATAAAGGGGAACCAATGGATGCAGTATATTCGGATTTCCAAAAGGCATTCAATAAGGTGCCACATAAAAGATTACTGCACAAGATAAGAGCTCATGGTGTTAGGGGTAATATACTGGCATGGATAGAGGATTGGCTAACTAACAGAAAACAAAGAGTCGGGATAAAAGGGTCATTTTCAAAATGGCAATCTGTAACTAGTGGGGTGCTGCAGGGATCAGTGCTGGGGCCTCAGCTATTTACAATATATATCAATGACTTGGATGAAGGAACAGAGGGGAAATAATTGGATAAGAGTCCGTTTCGGGTGGGGTAGTACCCCGTGCTCGATGGACCCTACGCAGGCAGTAGATGAACTTTGTGCTGCCTGCTACTTACCATGATATTTCCGTGCAGCCAGCGCAACCCGCGTTGCTGAGAGGCTGCACGGAGAATGAGGAAGTCGGAAATGGGGCGTGCACAGCGCACGTCATCAGCAGCCTGCACCTCTTAAAGGTACAGGTGCACATTGCAAATGGCAGACACACAGCTTACTTGCAGGAAGGAAAGATGGCCACGAGAAAAGCTGGACTGACAGGAGAGAGGGCTCCACACTCTCTGATGATGCTCTGGAGGCCCTGGTGGAAGGTGTGGACGAAAGGAGGGCCAACATGTACCCGCAGGGTGGCCGGAGACCCTCCAGATGGCAGCTCCGCAGGCTATGGCGCAGAAAGTAAACACCAGGAGCATTGCACCACGCCCGTGAGTGCAGTACCGAAAGAAATTCAATGATTTGACACGAGTGGTCAAGGTGTGTGAATGCAAGTGTCAAGTGACACATCCTACCAACTGGACCACTGCTCCACACATCACATGCCCCGTCACCCACCTACCAACAAACACTGCCCATCCATACACAATGCTGTACTCAGCATGCAGCATCTCACCTGCACATAGTATCACACTAGCAGGCCACACAACCACCACTCACAAGTCACACAAACTGGCAGCTATTCTTCCATGATAGGCATATCACCCACACACCTTTCAGGATACTCACTGACACACTGTCCTCTGTCTTGCAGGAGAAGGTGGCGCATAACAGCCGGCAGCAGGAGGGACCTGAGGGTGGACGGGCATCTTTACACGTCCTCACCCCCCTAGAGGAGACAATGCTTCGGATCATTGGGTGGGCGGTCGCTGCAGCCGTCACAACATGTCGCGCTGGAGGTCCCGATGAAGGGGGTCTCTGCATATCTAATGCTCCGTCTTCTTTTCCACATCTCCCTCCTCCCATAATCTTTTCTGACTCACATGCTGCAGATGCTGTCAGCACATACCTCTTACTTGCTCCTCTCCCCACTCCACAACTCAACCTGTTTCCCTTTGTCATTGCAGATACCCACGAACATGTGGTGGCACCCGAGGAGGAGGAGGAGGAGGAGGAGGAGGGGGACACTGAAGCCACACCATCACTCAATCTGACACTCGCTTCCACCAGCTCAGAGACTGACACTGCCCGTCATTTAGAGGCTAGGTTAGCGGAGGGATCTGCATGTGGTGAGACACCGAGCACAAGTGTGCAGGAGCCAGGGCGGGGGGAACAGATACCACAGGTGCCAGCTCACCGGAGGGCGAGGTCGCTCACTAGTTCTACTGCAGAGGAGTCAGATGAGGACTTCGATGGGCCAGGCTACAGAAGACGGCTGATGGGCGTACACCAACAAATGCTTGGGGCACTGGAAAATCTGCGCACAATGAGAAGGGGCATGGAGGAGCCCAGCTCCAACTTGGCACAGGGCTTTGCGTAGAGCTTGGAGCCCATCCTTTCCAACATGGAACGGGTGGTCACCTCCATCAGCGCACCTGTGGAACCCACCATGATGCAGCGTCTGATGACTGATGTCACAGCTTCCATTGCAGCACAAACATCTGCCATCCAAGGTCTGACTGCTGCATTTGCAGCTCAGACTGCTGCCTTGGAAGCTCAGACTACTGCTATCGTGGCTTTGGAGACCACTGTGGAATGGGGCTTCCAGGGCATCACAGTCTGAAGCCGGGCCCTGCCGGCCCAGAGCTGCTCGAGGTCATCTTCCAAAGCCATCTGCACGGTCCTCCATTGAAGGCCAGCAGCCTCCCACCACCCCTGCTCCAGCCTCTGGGGAAGCACCTCGTAGGAGCACTAGGATAGGTAAAGGCACACGAACAACAGGCACTAAGGGAATGCACAAGGGTGAATAGTTCTGTTATGCTTGCATAATTTCATTTATTCATTGATAAAAGTGACTTTGATTTTGCATTTATGCAATGAGCTGAAACCAAAGTGTCATCAGATGGAGGGTGATTTGATTGTCTTGTGGGAGCGGAAAGGTGGGGAATGTAGGACTGTTGGTGAGTTGGGGGATGTAGTTCAAATTATTGATAGCGGGTGTGGATCAGGTGAGCACGCAGAGCCCTTGCAGACAAGGCGTGTGGTTCCTGTTGCACCCTTGCGTCTTCCTCCACTTCCTCTTCCGGCTCCACACCCTCCTCCTCAGCCTCTTCCTTCTCCTCCTCCATCGCCTCTTCCTTCTTAGCCACCTCCTCCTCCATCTCTGACTCAGGGTCTTCTCCGATCATTGGTGGCAAAGGCTGGTCTCTCATGATGGCGAGGTTGTGCAGCATGCAGCAGACCACCGCAAATCTGCCCACCCACTCAGGGGAGTCCTGCAGGGCTCCTTCAGACCAGTCCAGGCAGCGGAAGCATTGTTTGAGGAGGTCCATGGTGTGCTCCACGATGTTGCGTGTGGCAGCATGGCTCTCATTATAGGCCTGCTGTGACTTGCCGAGTCGGGTGAAAGATAGCTGGCATTTTGGACTGCCGCATGACGAAGGCGTCATGACTGCTCCCAGGGTAGCGGGCATCGACCTCCATGATTCGATGCGTGTGGTCGCACACGAGCTGCACGTTGAGGGAGTGGTAGCCCTTTCGGTTGATGAAGACGGCTGAGTTGATGTGCGGGGCACGCAGGGCAATATGTGTACAGTCAATGGCATCCTGCACCATGGGGAAGCCAGCAAGGCGGGTGAACCCCCATGCTCGCTCATTCTGTAGAGAGGGAAGGTGATGAACCTGTTCCTCATGTGGTACAGTGCGTCTGTGATCTCCCTTATGCAGCAGTGCACTACATGCTGTGAGATGTTGCACGTGTCACCAGCAGAGGCCTGAAATGCTCCTGAGCCGTAGAAATTCAGGATGTGGAGATGCCGGTGATGGACTGGGGTGGACAAATGTCAGGAATCTTACAACACCAGATTATAGTCCAGCAGTTTTATTTGAAAATCACAAGCTTTCGGAGGCTTTCTCCTTCATCAGGTGAGGCTTTCTCCTTCGTCACCCGATGAAGGAGAAAGCCTCCGAAAGCTTGTGATTTTCAAATAAAACTGTTGGACTATAACCTGGTGTTGTAAGATTGCTATAAATTCAGTGCCACAGTGACCTTCACAGCCCCAGGCAATGCTGTCCTCGCCCTGCTCTGAGGCTGCAGTTGTGGTCGCACCAGTTGACAGATCTCGGTCACCGCTTCCTCGGTGAACCTCAAGCATCGGATGCAATCCTCCTCGGTCATGTTGACGTAAGAGAATTGATCCCCAAAGGCCCTCATTGGGTAGGGCCTCCTGCTCAGTGCCCTGCGCCTCCTCACCCTCCGTCTCCTCGCAGCTTGACCTGCTATGCGTGGCCTCTCTGCACGCTCCCAGTCGTGCTCAATGCCCAGTGGGAGCCCTAACAGGCTGCCCGTGGTTGGCAGGAATGTTGTTCAACCACGGTTGTAACTTTCCGACCCGTAAGGCAGTACCTTCCAAACCACTCTCAAATGTACTCTAGGAACCCTCATCAAGAATAGGGAGCTTCAAAAAACACTTCCTACTCCTCCAGCAGCCAGAAGCAATAATCCAGCAACTAACCTGCAACACCTGCATGGCCCCTTTAAATAGCGCTGGTGGGGGAGGTCCTTCCGGCACTGTAAGACACGTTCAGATGGTCGGGGATAAGACTGTGTGTTGAGTTGAGCGTTAAGGTCCAAAATGGTGTCTATCATTTTAAATCAGCGTTGCACACTGATTGCACGCATTTTCTCCCTACATTACATACTTTCAGCGTTCAGTATTTGCGCCTGCGCTAACTCTTATATCAAGATGGAGTCTGGCGCACGTCACGCTGGAAACGTGCGTGCGCATCCAAGACGCCATCTTGGATGTCAGAGAGGCCGTGTTGCGCTGAAACAATGGGTGCCTCACGGCCCAATTTAGCGCCCACAGTGTATACTGTGGGCAAATTTGCTGGTGATACAAAGATAGGTGGAAAAGCAAGTTGTGATGAGGACACAGTGTCGGCAAAGGGATATTGACAGGTTGAGCGAATGGGCAAAAATTTGGCCGATGGAATATAATGTGGGAAAATGTGAAGTCATCCACTTTGGGAGGAAAAATAAAAAAGCAAAATATTATTTGAATGGAGAAATGCTACAAAATGCTGTGGTACAGAGGGATCTGGGTGTCCTCGTACATGAAACACAAAAAGTCAACATACAGGTGCAGCAGGTAATCCGGAAGGCAAATGGAATATTGGCCTTTATTTCTAGGGGGATGGAGTATAAAAGCAGGGAAGTCATGCTACAACTGTACAGGGTGCTGGTGAGACCACACCTGGAGTACTGCATACAGTTCTGGTGCCCTTATTTAAGGAAGGACATACTTGCATTGGAGGCAGTTCAGAGAAGGTTCACTAGATTGATTCCGGGTATGGAAGGGTCGTCCTATGAGGAAAGATTGAACAGGTTGGGTCTATACTCATTGGAGTTTAGAAGAATGAGAGGAGATCTTATTGAAACATATAATATTCTGAGGGGACTCGATAGGGGAGATGCTGAGAGGATGTTACCCCTCGTAGGGGAATCTAAAACTAGGGGGCATCGTCTCAGAATAAGGGGTCGCCCGTTTAAAATGGAAATAAGGAGGAATTTCTTCTCCCAGAGGGTCGTGAATCTTTGGAATTCTTTACCCCAAAAAGCTGTGGAGGCTGAGTCATTGAATACATTCAAGGCTGAGCTAGACAAATTTTTGATCAGCAAGGGAGTCAAAGGATATGGGGAAAGGGCGGGAAAGTGGAGTTGAGGTAAAAATCAGATCAGCCATGATCTCATTGAATGGCGGAGCAGGCTCGAGAGGCTGAATGGCCTACTCCTGCTCCTATCTCTTAGGCTCTCTTATGATCTTAATGTCTGAACTCACGGTGTACCGATGGAGTGAGTCTGTACTATCGGTGTTGACCAGTGCTGACTGGGTGAGTCTGTACTTTCGGTGTTGACTGAAAACAGCTCCTTGAAGGTAAATCAGTGTCAGAGCAGTGGGAGATATTCAAAGGGATGATTCGAGGGGTTCAGAGTAAACATGTTCCCACAAAGAAAAAGGGAGGGGCTGCCAAATCTAGAGCTCCTGGATGTCAAGAAGCATTCAGGGTAAGATAAGGCAGAAAAAGAAAGCCTATGATAGACACCGGGAACTCAATACTACGGAAAGCTTAGAGGAGTATACAAAGTGCAGGGGTGAAGTTAAAAAGGAAATTAGGAAAGCAAAGAGAGGGCATGAGAAAATATTAGCAGGTAAAATCAAAGAAAACCCAAAGATGTTTTATAAATACATTAAGAGCAAGAGGATAACTGAGGAAAGAGTAGGGCCCATTAGAGACCAAAAAGGTAACCTATGTGTGGAGGCGGAAGATGTGGGTCTGGTTCTTAATGAATACTTTGCATCTGTCTTCACAAAGGAGAGGGATGATACAGGGATTGAAGTTAAGGAAGAGGAGTGTGAAATATTGGATGGGATAAACATAGTGAGAGAGGAAGTATTAAGGGGATTAGCATCTTTGAAAGTGGATAAATCACCAGGGCCGGATGAAATGTATCCCAGGCTGTTAAAAGAAGCCAGGGGGGAAATAGCGGAGGCTTTAACAATCATTTTCCAAACTTCACTGGATACAGGCGAGGTGCCGGAGGATTGGAGGACTGCTAACGTTGTACCGTTGTTTAAAAAGGGAGCGAAGGATAGATCGAGTAATTACAGGCCAGTCAGCCTAACCTCGGTGGTGGGCAAATTATTGGAATCAATTCTGAGGGACAGGATAAACTGTCACTTAGAAAGGCACGGACTAATCAAGGACAGTCAGCACGGATTTGTTAAGGGGAGGTCGTGTCTGACTAACTTGATTGAATCTTTCAAGGAGGTGACAAGGAGGATCGATGAGGGTAGTGTAATTGATGTAATCTACATGGATTTTAGCAAGGCTTTTGACAAGGTCCCACATGGCAGATTGGTCAAAAAAGTAAAGGCCCATGGGATCCAAGGGAATGTGGCAAATTGGATCCAAAATTGTTTCAGTGGCAGGAAGCAAAGGGTAATGGTCGATGGGTGTTTTTGCGACTGGAAGGCTGTTTCCAGTGGGGTCCCACAGGGCTCGGTACTAGGTCCTTTGCTTTTTGTGGTATACATTAATGATTTGGGCTTAAACGTAGGGGGCATGATTAAGAAATTTGCGAATGACACAAAGATAGGCCATGTGGTTGATAGTGAGGATGAAAGCTGTAGACTGGAGGAAGATATCAATGGACTGGTCAGATGGGCAGAAAAGTGGCAGATGGAGTTCAATCCGGAGAAGTGTGAGGTAATGCATTTGGGGAGAGCAAACAAGGCAAGGGAATACACAATAAATGGGAGGATACTGAGAGGTGTAGAGGAAGTGAGGGACCTTGGAGTGCATGTCCACAGATCCCTGAAGGTAGCAGGATAGGTAGATAAGGTGGTTAAGAAGGCATATGGAATACTTTTCTTTATTAGCCGAGGCATAGAATATAAGAGCAGGGATGTTATGCTGGAACTGTATACACAGTTCTGCTCACCATATTACAGGAAGGATGTAATTACACTAGAGAGGGTGCAGAGGAGATTTACGAGGATGTTGCCAGGACTGGAGAATTTTAGCTATGAGGAAAGATTGGATAGGCTGGTGTTGTTTTCCTTAGAACAGAGGAGGCTGAGGGGTGATTTGATTGAGGTATACAAAATTATGAGGGGCCTAGATAGAGTGGATAGGAAGGACCTATTTCCCTTGGCAGAGGGGTCAATAACCAGGGGGCATAGATTTAAAGTAATTGGTAGAAGGATTAGAGTGGAAATGAGGAAAAGCTTTTCACCCAGGTTGAGTTTATACTCTCGGTGTTGACCTGTACTAGTTGGTTAATCTGTACTCTTGCTGTTGACCTGTAATGGCGGAGTGAAACCATACTTTCGATGTTGATCTGTACAGGTGGGTGAGTCTGTACACTCGGTGTTGACCTGCACTGACCGGTTGTATCTGTGCTCACAGTGTGGACCTGTACTGATCGGGTGAGTCTGTACTCTCGGTGTTTACCTGCACCGGTGGGTGACTCTCTACTTGCGTGTTGGCCTGTACTCATGGGTGAGTCTGCACTCTCAGTGGGTGAGTCACTCTCGATGTTGACCTGTACTGGTGGGGGAGTCTGTACTCTTGGTGTTGGCCTGAGGTGGTTGGTCAGACTATACTCTCAGTGTTGTCCTGTACAGACGGGATAAGTCTGTAGTCTCGGTGTTGACCTGTACTGATGGGGTTAGTCTGTACTCTAGGTTTTGGCCTGTACTGACGGGGTGAGCCTGTACTCTTGGTGTAGATCTGTACAGGTGGATGAGACTGTACTCTCAGTGTTGGCCTGTACTGGCGGGTTGAGTCTGTACCCTCGGTGTTGACCTGTACCGTTGAGGGAGTCTGTGGTCTCGGTGTTGACCTGTGATAGGGGTTGAGTCTGTACTCTCGGTGTTTGCCTGTACTGGAGGATGAGTCTGTACTCTCAGAATTAGTCTGTACTGGTGGGTGAGTCTGTACTCTCAGTGTTGATCTGCACTTGTGGGGGAGTGTGTGCCCTTGGTGTTGGTGTGTACTGACTGGTTGAGTCTGCACTCGTAATATTGACCTGTACAGATGGGGTGAGACTGTACTCTTGGTGTTGTCCTGTGATTGTGGTTGAGTCTGTACACTCTGTGTTGACCTGTACTGACGGGCTGAGTCTGTACTCTCGTTGACCTCTACTCACAGGTTGAGTTTGTACTCTCGGTGTTGACCTGTACAGAGGGGATGAGTCTGTAATCTCGATGTTGGCCTGTACTAGTTGGTTAATCTGTACTCTTGCTGTTGACCTGTAATGGCGGAGTGAAATACTTTCGATGTTGATCCGTACAGGTGGGTGAGTCTGTACACTCGGTGTTGACCTGTACTGACGGGTTGCGTCCGTGCTCACGGTGTGAACCTGTACTGACCGGGTGAATCTGTACTCTCGGTGTTTACCTGTACCGGTGGGTGACTTTCTACTTGCCTGTTGGCCTGCACTTGTGGGTGAGTCTGCACTCTCAGTGTTGTCTGTACTGGTGGGTGTGTCAGCACTCTCGGTATTGGCCTGTACTGGTGGATGAGTCTGTGCCCTCGGTATAGACCTGTAGCGATGGGGGAGTCCGCACACTCGGTGTTGATCTGTACTGACTGATTGAGTCTGTTTGCTCGGTGTTGGCCTGTATAGGTGGGTGAGACTGCACTCTCAGTGTTGGCCTGTACTGACGGGGTGAGTCTGTACTCTCGGTGTTGGCCTGTACTGGTGGGTGCGTCTGTACTCTCAGTGTTGACCTGTTCTTTTGGTGGTGTTTGCACACTCGGTGTTGGTCTGTACTGATAGGGTGAGCATGTATTCTCGGTGTTGACCTGTACTGACGGGGTGAGTCTGTACTTTCGGTGTTGACCTGTACTGGTGGGTGAGTCTGTACTCCCAATGTTGACCAGTACTTGTGGGTGATTCTGTACTCTTGGTATTGGCCTGTACTTATGGTGGTATCTGCACACTCGGTGTTGGTCTGTACTGACAGGGTGAGCCCGTATTCTCAGTGTTGACTTGTACTTGTGGGGGAGTCTGTACTCTCAGTGTTGGCCTGTCCTATTGGGTGAGTTTGTACATTCTGTGCTGATCTGTATTGACGGGCTGAGTCTGTACTCCCATTGACCTGTACTCACAGGTTGAGTCTGTACTCTCGGTGTTGACCTGTACAGACGGAATGAGTCTGTAATCTCGGTGTTGACCTGTACTGACGGGATGAGTCTATACCTGTACTTCTGGGTGATTCTGTACACTCGGTGTTGGTCTGTACTAACTGGTTAAGTCTGTGCTCTCAAAGTTGGACTGTACTGTGGGGTGAGTCTATGCTCTCGGTTTTGAACTGTACTGGAGGGAGAGTTTATACTCTCGCTGTTGGCCTGTGCTGGTGGGGTGAGTCTGTAATCTCCATGATAACCTGTACAGACGGCGTGAGTCTGTACGTTCGGTGTTGACGTGTACTGTTGTGTGAGTCTGTATCCTTGGTTTTGACCTGTACTGACTGGTTGAGTCTGTACTGTCAATGTTGGCCTGTACTATTGGGTGAGTTTGTACAATCAGTGTTGACTTGTACTGACGGGGTGAGCCTGTACTCTCGATGTTGACCTGGGGGAGTCAGTACTTTTGGTCTTGACCTGTAATGGGGGGTAAGTCTGTACTCTTGGTGTTGACATGTACAGATAGGGTGAGTCTGTATTCTCGGTGTTGGCCTGTACTAGTGGGTGCATCTGTACACTTGGTGTTTGTCTGTACTGACTGGGTGAGTCTGTACTCCCGTTGTTGACCTGCACTGGTGGTTGAGACTTTATTCTTGGTGTTGACATGTACTGGGGGGTGAGTCTGTACTCTCGGTGTTGACCTGTACAAACTTGGTGAGCCTTTAATCTCGTTGTTGACCTGTACTGATGGGGTGAGTCTGTACTCTCGGTGTTGACCTGTGCTAGTGGGAGAGTCTGTGCTCTCAGTGTTAACCTATACTGGTCAGTCAGTCTGTACTCCTCGTGTTGACCAGTAATGGTGGGTGAATCTGTACTCTCGGTGTTGACCTTTACTGCCAGAGGAAGCCTGTACTCTCGTGTTAACCTGTACTGATGGGGTGAGTCTGTACTCTCGGTGTTGGCCTGAAACTGGTGGGTGAGTCTGTACTCCCAGTGTTGAACAGTAATGATGGGTGAATCTGTACACTCGATGTTGACCTGTACTAATGGAGAAAGCCTGTACTCTCATGTTAACCTGTACTGACGGGGTGAATCTGTACTCTTGTGTTTCTGTACTTTCACCGTTGGTCTGTACTGGTGGTTGTGTCTGCACTCTCGGTATTGGTCTGTACTGGTGGTTGTGTCTGCACTCTCGGTATTGGTCTGTACTGGTGGTTGTGTCTGCACTCTCGGTATTGGTCTGTACTGGTGGTTGTGTCTGCACTCTCGGTATTGGTCTGTACTGGTGGTTGTGTCTGTATCCTCGGCTGTAGACCTGTAGTGGTGGGGGAGTCTGAACACTCGGTGTTGGTCTGTACTGACTGGGAGACCAGTAATGGTGGGTGAATTTGTCACTTGGTGTTGACCTGAACTGACGGGTTGAGCCTGTACTCTCGGTGTTGGCCTGTACCTGCGGTGGTGTCTGCACACTCGGTGTTGGCCTGTAATGACTGGGTGAGTCTGTACTGTCAGTGTTGGCCTGTACTGACGGGGTGAGACTGTACTCTCGGTGTTGGCCTGTACAGATGGAATGAGTCTATAATCTCGGTGTTGATCTGCACTGACGGGGTGAGTCTGTGCTCTCAGTGTGGACCTGAATTGGTGGGGGTGTCTGTACTCTCGGTGTTGACCTGAAATGGAGAGTGAGTCTGTAATCTCCGTGTTGGACTGTACTGGTGGATGAGTCTGTACTCTTGATGTTGACCTGTACTGATGGGTGCGTCTGTACTCTCGGTGTTGACCCGTACTGGTGGTTGGGTCAGCACTCTCGGTATTGACCTGTACTGGTGGATGTGTCTGTGCCTTCACTGTAGGCCTGTAGTGGAGGGGGAGTCTGCACACTCGGTGTTGTTCTGTACTGACTGGCTGAGTCTGTACTCTCAGTGTTGGCCTGTATTGATGGGGTGAGTCTGTATTCTTGGTGTTGACCTATTCTGACGGGGTGAGTCTGTACTCTCTGTGTTGACCTGTACTGGTGGGGGAGTCTCTACTTTCGGTGTTGACCTGTACTGACAGAGTGAGTCTGTACTCTCGTTGTTGGACTGTATATGAGGGGGTGTCTGTACTCTCGATGGACTGTACTGGTGGATGGGTCTGTACTCTTGGTGTTGATCTGTACTGGTGGGTGTGTCTGTACTCTCGATATTGGCCTGTACTGGTGGGTATGTCTGTACTCTTGGTATTGGCCTGTATTGGTGGGTGTGTCTGTTCTCTCGGTATTGGCTGTGCTGACGGGCTGAGTCTGTACTCTCAGAGTTTAACTGTAATGGTGGGGGTGACTGTACTCTCAGTGTTGGCTTGTACCTGCGGTGGATTTTTGCAAAATCGGTGTTGGTCTGTAATGACTGGGTGTGTCTGTACTCTCGGTGTTGACCTGTACAGATGGGGTGAGACAATACTCTCGGTGTTGACTTGTACTGATGGGTGACTCTGTACACTTGGCGTTGGTCTGTACTAACTGGCTGAGTCTATACTCTCAGTGTTCGCCTTTACTGGCGGGTGAGTCTGTACTCTCAATGCTGGCTGTACTGATGGGTTGAGTCTGTACTCTTCGGTGTTGACCTGTACTGATGGGCAGAGTCTGTACTCTCGGTGTTGGCCTGTACTGATGGGTGAGCCTGTACTTTCAGTGTTGACGTGTACTGATGGTGTGAGTCTGTACACTTGGTGTTGATCTATACTGGTAGGTGTGCCTGTACTCTTGTTGTTGACCTGTACTGATGGGTGAGTCTGTACTGTTGGTGTTGGTGTGTATTGGTTGGAAAGTCTGTTCTCTCAGGTTGACCTGTACTGGTGGGATAGCCTGTACATCTCGGTGTTGGTCTGTACTGGTTGGTGAGACTGTACTTTCGATATTGACCTGTACTGTCAGGGTGAGTCTGTACTCTCGGTATTGGCCTCTACTGATGGGGTGAGTCTGTATTCTCGTTGTTGCCTTTACTCATTTGGTGAGTCTGTACTCTCAGTGTTGACCTGTACTTGCAGGGGAGTCTGTACTCTCGTTGTTGGCCTGTACTGACGGGGTGAGTCTGTACTCTTGGTGTTGACCTGCACTGGTGGGTGTGCCTGTACTCTCAGTGTTGGCCTGTACTGATGGGATGAGTCTATATTCTCGGCGTTGACCTGTACTGACGTAGTGAGTCAGTACTCTTGGTGTTGACCTGTACTGGTGGGGGATTCTGTTCTCTCGGTGTTGGTCTGTACAGGTGGGTGAGACTGTACTTTTGGTGTTGACCTGTGCTGCTGGGGTGAGTCTGTAATCTTGGTGTTGCCCTGTACTGACGAGGTGAGTCTGTGCTCTCGGTGTTGCCCTGTACTGACAGGGTGAGTCTGTGCTCTCGGTGTTGCCCTGTACTGACGGGGTGAGTCGGTACTCTCGTTGTTGGCCTGTACTGACGAGGTGAGTCTGTACTCTCGGTGTTAGCCTGTACTGACGGGGTGAGTCTATACTCTCGGTGTTGGCCTGTACTGACGGATGAGTCCGTACTCTCGGTGTTAGCCTGTACTGACGGGGTGAGTCTATACTCTCGGTGTTATCCTGTACTGACGAGGTGAGTCTGTACTCTCGGTGTTATCCTGTACTGACGAGGTGAGTCTGTACTCTCGGTGTTATCCTGTACTGACGGGGTGAGTCTGTACTCTCGGTGTTATCCTGTACTGACGAGGTGAGTCTGTACTCTCGGTGTTATCCTGTACTGACGGGGTGAGTCTATACTCTCGGTGTTATCCTGTACTGACGGATGAGTCCGTACTCTCGGTGTTAGCCTGTACTGACGGGGTGGGTCTGTACTCTTGGTGTTATCCTGCTTTGTTTCTCTTTTCGGAGCTTGGGGACCCTGCCCTATTTTGCTGATCCTATTTTAATTTGAGACCCGGTCGTCAGGTTTTCAATCTAACTTCTCATCTTCCCCTAAAGTCGCCTCTCACCGCCTTCCTCTAATGTCTTTAATTCCTCGTCTGATGTAAAGATGATTTTTAGCCAGTTACAGATCATCCCACTGAGATGAGAATAGATTGGCGGCCAACATAAAAGGGAATCCAAAAGTCTTCTACAGACATGTAAACAGTAAATGGGTTGTAGGAGGAGGGGTGGGACCAATTAGGGACCATAAAGGAGATCTACTCATGGAGGCAGAGGGGATGGCCGAGGTACTAAATGAGTACTTTGCATCTGTCTTTACCAAGGAAGAAGATGCTGCCAGAGTCTCAGTAAAGGAAGATTTAGTTGAGGTACTGGATGGATAAAACTAGAAAGGCTAGCTGTACTTAAAGTAGATAAGTCACCCAGTCCGGATGGGATGCATCCTAGGTTGCTGAGGGAAGTAAGGGTGGAAATTGTGGAAGGCCATAATCTTCCAAACATCCTTAGATACGGGGGTGGTGCCAGAGGACTGGAGAATTGCAAATGTTACACCCTTGTTCAAAAAAGGGTGTAAGGATAAACCCAGTAACTATAGGCCAGTCGGTTTAACACAGTGGTGGGGAAACTTTTAGAAACGATAATCTGGGACAGAATTAACAGTCACTTGGACGAGTGTGGATTGATTAGGGAAAGCCAGCACGGATTTGTTAAAGGCAAATCATGTTTAACCAACCTAATAGAGTTTTTGGATGAGGTAACAGAGAGGGTAGATGAGGGCAATGCGGTTGATGTGGTGTATATGGACTTTCAAAAGGCATTTGATAAGGTGTCGCATAATAGGCTTATCATCAAGATTGTGGCCCATGGAATAAAGGGGGCAGTCGCAACATGGATACAGAATTGGCTAAGGGCCAGAAAACAGAGAGTAGTGGTGAACGGTTGTTTTTCAGACTGGAGGGAGGTGTACAGTGGTGTTCCCCAGGGGTCGGTGCTGGGAACACTGCTTTTCTTGATATATATTAATGACTTGGACTTGGGTGTACAGAGCACAATTTCAAAATTTGCTGATGACACAAAACTTGGAAGGGTAGTAAACAGTGAGGAGGATAGTGATAGACTTCAAGAGGATATAGACAGGCTGGTGGAATGGGCGGACACATGGCAGATGAAATTTAATGCAGAAAAAGAACGAGGAGAGGCAATATAAACTAGAGGGCACAACTCTAAAAGGGTACAGGAACAGAGAGATCTGGGGGTATATGTGCACAAATCGTTGAAAGTGACAGGGCAGGTTGAGAAAGCGGTTAAAAAAGCATACGGGATGCTGGGCTTTATAAATAGAGGCATAGAGTACAAAAGTATGGAAGTCATGATGAACCTTTATAAAACACTGGTTCGGCCAGTTCTGGGCACCGCATTTTAGGAAAGATGTGAAGGCCTTAGAGAGGGTGCAGAAGAGATTTACTGGAATGATTCCAGGGATGAGGGACTTTAGTTACATGGATAGACTGGAGAAGCTGGGGTTGTTCTCCTTGGAACAGGAACAGTTGTGAGGAGATTTGATAGAAGTGTTCAAAATCATGAAGGGTCTAGACAGAGTGGATAGAGAGAAACTGTTCCCATTGGTGGAAGTGTCAAGAACCAGAGGACGTAGATTTAAGGTGATTGGCAAAAGAACCAAAGGTGACATGAGGAAAAACTTTTTTACACAGCGAGTGGTTATGATCTGGAATGCACTGCCCGAGAGGCTGGTGGAGGCAGATTCAATCATGGCCTTCAAAAGGGAACTGGATAAGTATTTGGAAGGAAAAAATTTGCAGGGCTACAGGGATAGGGTGGGGCAGTGGGACTAGCTGGATTGTTCTTGCATAGAGCCGGCGCGGACTCGATGGGCTGAATGGCCTCCTTCCATGCTGTAACTTTTCTACGATTCTATGATTAAACTCTCTTCCTCCTCCCTTTTCTCTAATTCTATTAAATACTTGTTCATCTTTCATTCTTTTCATTTCTGACAAAGGGTTCTCACCCGAAATGTTGAGATCTCTTAACAGACCCTGTGGGATAGTCGGGGATTGTGGCATCTTTTCTCATGTTTGTGTCTTGTGCCACCATCAAGCACACTGGATCAGGCAGAGGATGGACAGGACCTTGAAGGGAAGGCCCTATTACTCTGCCCATCAATATTTTTTGACCCAATCCTCAAACAGTTACCCCCTAATGTCAGCCAACCTTATGCCCATTATGTGTGGCATTGCCAATTTATAACAAATACTGGGCACAAATACAAGCCTCCCCACCCATGAAAGAGAGGAGATTCAACCCATCATCCTGGTTAGGGTCAAATCCCGAGGATCTGAGGCTCGTCCTCTCCCTTCCCCCATTGATTTCTTCTTGAGTGCTTTATCGAACTGTTTGGGATTCTGGGCTCTGATACCCTGCGGCCTTCATAGGAAGATAGGAACAGGAGGAGGCCATTAGCCCCTCGAGCCTGTTCCGCCATTCAATGACATCATGGCTGATGTATGACCTAATTCCATATACCCGCCTTAGCCCCATATCCCTTAATACCTTTGGTTAATAAAAATCTATCAATCTCAGATTTAAAATTAAAAATTGAGCTAGCATCAACTGCCCTTTGCGGAAGAGAGTTCCAAACTTCCACCACCCTTTGCGTGTAGAAGTGTTTCCTAACTTCACTCCTGAAAGTCCTGGCTCTAATTTTTAGGCTATGTTCCCTAGTCCTAGAATCCCCAACCAGCGGAAATAGTTTCTCTCTATCTACCCTATCAATTCCCCTTAATATCTTGAAAACTTCAATCAAATCACCCCTTAATCTTCTAAATTCCAGAAAATACATCCCAGTTTGTGTAATCTCTCCTCGTAATTTAACCCTTGGAGTCCAGGTATCATTCCAGTAAATCTACACTGCACTCCCTCCAAGGCCAATATATCCTTCCGAAGGTGCCCAGAACTGAACACAGTACTCCAGGTGTGGTCTAACCAGGGCTTTGTATAGCTGTAGCATAACTTCTACCCTCTTGTATTCTAGTCCTCTAGATATAAAGGCCTGCATTCCATGAGCCTTTTTAATTATTTTCTGTACCTGACCATGATATTTTAATGATCTATGTATATGGACCCCTAAGTCTCTTTGGAACTCCACTGTTTCAAGCTTTTCACCATTTAGAAAGTACTCTGATCTATCCTTTTTAGGTCCAAAGTGGATGACCTCACACTTGCCTACATTGAAATCCATTTGCCACAGTTTTGCCCATTCACTTAATCTATTAATATCTCTCTGTAATTTTATGCTTCCATCTACACTGCTTACAATGCTGCCTATTTTTGTGTCATCAGCAAATTTGGATATGTGGCTTTCCATCCTGTCATCTAAGTCATTCATAAATAGAGTGACTAGTTGAGGCCCCAACACAGATCCCTGTGGGACACCACTAGTCGCATCCTGCCTATTTGAGTACCTGCCCATTATCCCTACTCTCTCTCTCCTGGCGTTCAGCTAATTTCCTAACCAGGTCAATAATTTGTCCTCAATTCCATGAGCTTCAACTTTAGCTAACAGTCTCTTATGAGGGACTTTATCGAAAGCCTTCTGGAAGTCCATGTAAACATAGACATTCTCCTGTACATTACTTTAATTACCTCTTCAAAAAATTCAATCAGGCTCGTCAGGCATGACCAACCCTTTACAAATCCATGCTGGCTCTCTCTGATCAGCTGAAAATTTTCAAGGTGTTCAGTCACTCTATCCTTAATTATAGATTCCAATAATTTCCAGACAACAGATGTTAGGCTAACTGGTCTATAATTCCCTGGTTTCCCTCTCTTAAATAGTGGTGTGACATGTGCAATTGTCCAATCTAAAGGAACTGTTCCTGAATCGAGAGAACTTTGAAAGATTATAGTTAGGGCGTCTGCAATGTGCTCACCTGCTTCCTTTAAAACCCTGGGATGGAAACCATCTGGTCCTGGGGATTTGTCACTCTTTAGTGCCATTATTTTCTTCATTACTGTTAATTTGCTTACGTTAATTATGGTGAGTCTCCGTCCCTGATTCAAAATTAGTTTCCCTGGGGTGTCCGGCATGCTATCCTCTTCCTCTACAGGAAATACTGATACAAAGTAATTATTTAACATGTCTGCCATTTCCTTATTTTCATTTACAATATCACCATTATCAGTTTTTAAGGGACCCACATTGCTCTTGACGACCTTCTCTTTCCTAATATAAATGTAAAAATGTTTTCTGTTGCTTTCAATCTAGGGTCTGTAATTCAGTAAGAACTGTCTTGGGAGTTTTTGTTGCCCAGTTGATATTGAGTTGAATCTCTTTAAAAGTGACTTAATAGAAGCCGAGATGGCAGAAGTCTAAACTTTTAATATATGTGGAGAATATGAATCATGAATCTTATGAACGAGTTAGTGCCTTTAGTTTTCCTCCATATCTCAGTTCTGCTTTCTCTTCCCTTGAAATTTTTCCCCCATCTTTTGCCCTCCCCCCCTCTTCCATGCTGCTATCCCTTCGCACGGTTTCTCCAAAACTGCCCCTAGCACTGTTCTGGGCTCAACTTGCAGTCGGGACACCTTGTGATGTGGGGCAAGCTCTACCCAGCCTTCTCAAGGTGACAAGCCCAGGCTACAAGATGGGGAGAGCAACTCAAGGAAGGTTCTGGTGTAGCAACAGGCAGAATTCGGGGCAACTGTAAGGGGTGATTACAGGGAATGTAGAAAGAACTGGTGAGATTGGCAGCATGTTCAAATACTCGCTGTGTTGTATGTTCTAATGTTGGCTGGACACTGGGTATACCTGGGGAAAGAAAGACTATGTTTGAACATTGTGTGTCATCATTGACTCACAATACAAGCATTGTGAGTTATGACTTGTCAACAGATCGATAATTCTCCCAAATACACCGCAAAATGACTGTGTTCTCCAAACTGGTCATTTAAATGTATTCACATGTGTCCCTTTCTTGCCTGTACAGCTGAATGTGAAGGCAACGTGTGTGGGAGTAGGGATTATGTTCAGTGTAACATAACTGTACAACACTACTCGTCTCAAGGTTGGAGTTTCTAGGTTTCCAAGTACGGAGTTTATATTTAGTTATTGCTAGTGACTGCCAGATAGAATCACCCCAGGTTCCAGGTTTTGGGGGGAGGGGTGGGTGGAGGGTTAATATGATTTATTAATTTACAACAGCTGGTTACCTGATGTTATGGTTGGGTTCTTTTCCTGTCTCGAAGAACGCATCAGCCAATGTTAGACTTTTTGACTCGAGATAATTCCACTTGTCAAGGCCTGAGTGGGCTATCCACCAATATTTATTTTAGAGAATCATCATTTTTGTTACCAGATTTAACTCGCTGCAGATGTTAGTTCTCTCCTAGAGTTCAGTCACTATTTGAGCAAACGGTCTCAGGGATCCAATGAAATGATCCGTGTCTCAGGAAGAACCCAACGAAGGAAGAAAATAATTAATTTTTGTGAAGTTTTTTAAAAATGTATTTTCTCAGCCTTTTCTATGTGGCTCTCAGCCCATCAGTGATGATCCTTCGTAAGAGGTCAGTTCAGTATTGCTCTGTATAACGAAGCAACGTCAACAGATACAACTGAAGCTCTAGAGTCAAGGCCCACTGCTTTTGTTGAGGCCTATGTGCATGTCTGGGCTCCATTCCTTCAATAACAATCTTTACTATGGGGACTTCAAACTCCCCTGAGCTTCAGTGGATAAACGGACTGTTTGAGCCACCTGGACCAGGGAGGTTCCAGGTTTGGTCCCTGGTCAATTCGAAGCTAGCTGATCTCATGGGCTGGCAGTGGGGACACGCCAACCAGCTTCAGACTTCCCAAGAAAGGAAGGGAGGAGAAAAATCACCCAAGGGTCCTGCTGCTGATTGAACCCTATCCAAAATGTGTGTAGGTGTGTGGAGATCAGGTAAGGGTGGGATTTGGATCGGCTGTGACGCCCTCCATTGTGGAGCAGTCTGCAAAAAAATTATCCATGCTCAAACACCTGGGCAAGGTGCAGTCATCACCTTTAAGGGAGTGGGGCCAGGAGATTAAGGGGAGGTTAAAAAGGGCATTCTGAGAGGCCAGAGAGCTAAACATCCCTTCATTTGAACATTTCTTTTTCAAACACTGATGTAGGCTCTCAAAAGATGGTCAGTCTCTTTTTATCGGTTAGCATTCTGATTGAAAATGTCACATTTATGTACAATATAGAGATGCTTAATGCACTTTATATACTTCACAAAGACAGTGCAATCAAGGCTAACAATAAGTGCATCATATTCTGACCAAACTTTACAAGACAGTCATTAATTATTATATCAAACCAATGTTGAGACATCTGACAGTTTGATAGTAAAACCACATTACTTATACAGGAAGGAAATGCCCCTTTAACAGTAAGTCATCGGATGAGTTGGATCTTAATTTGATGATAAAACTGCATAAAGTTCTTCTTGTTAAAAAACCATCTCAGTGCTCATACAAAATTGGTTTTCAGTCCCAGCTTTGCTACAGGAAAAAAATGCACAAAACAGCTTCCATGCATTAGACGAAGAATGATTCCCATCAACTTGTGAATACCATGGACATCTTTTGAAACAAGGGATGCAGTTTTCCTTTGATGATTGAGTCTTCTGCCCTGCTGTGCTGGAGCACCTCAACATTGGCAAGTCAGATAATGGTAACCATTCCTCACCTCCCCTGACATTTATCTGATTGTCCAAGCACTTGCGACTTCAATTTATAGTGGTCTGTTTTAGACAACAGCCAATGGTCCATTGTGTCTTGTCCAGAAAGACCTCATCACATATCCCACCTTGACTCTTTATATATCGAAGAACCAACATTGAGTTCTTCCAAATGTGCTCTTTTGCATTGATATGAAAACATGGTGAGATCACGGCTACATGAGTGACAGTGCTACATTTCTGCCATAATTACACAAAATATCACATTTAATCATACCTTATCAATTGGCCCATTGTCAAGCCTCTGAGTCCATGGAATCTTGAAGGTGAAGATGGAGGAACAGAATCTTAGAATCCTTGAGCTCCTCATTAATGATGCCATTCAAATTCTTCATGGATTTCCACAGGAGGTCACTGTGAGCATCTACAAAACCATAAAGTGCTTACCTTGAGTTTTCTGTCTTTTTCCAATTTCTTTTTTTTGGAGGGTCTCCAATCGCCTTTCACCGTATATCATGGTCCTCAGACATCCGCCGTTAATATTCATTGTGGTCCTTATTCTTTTACGATCTCCAGATGGTGAAGATTAACGGCTATTGGCCAGATGTAGGCCCATGTCTTCCTGAAAGACGTTGGGTAACATGAAGTGTCCAATTTCTCATCTTCTCCGGTGCTGTGGGATCCGTTGCCCATGGGACGTTCACGGACACAGATCGTGCCATCTCTTCAGGTCCCAGTGAACTCTCCAGACTGGTCTCATTATCGCCAGTGAGGAAACTGACACTGATTCAGAATATTCTTAACAATTCTACTTTCTTCCCTGGGTCGGAATGGCTCCGTGTCTTGTTTGTTCATTGGCTATTCCGTGATTGAAATAGCTCATGTCTGGGGCCTCCTTCTGTGCCATGTGGGGAGAGCAGTGTATGCGACTGGGCCTGATCCACAGCACAAGAGGTATCTTCTCTCTCTTGGAACTGTTACGTTACTTGGAACAAGGCTGGTTTCAGTATCTTTTAAACGGACAGTGCTAAGTAATATCCCTGTTTTTGACTGACAGTTTGGGAGATTTTACGGACCTAAGGCCCACAGTGCAGCTCATTGAAGAAAAAAAAAACAGTAGCCCTTCTGATTCCTTTGCTGCCTGTCGCCAAAATCCATTGGTCAGAGTTCCATATCTCTGCAACGTACACTATTGCAGCGTGTATTGTTTTGAAGTCAACAAAGTTTAAGATGGAAAGAACATGCAAAAGTCCATTGTTCTGTATTTTCTAGGATGCAATGAGACAAATACGTGAAGGAGTGGGAAATAGAAGAGATTAAAACACTGCTGGGTTCTCTGGGAGGGTGCACTATGTCTCAGTCAAGCCATGACAACTTCATTGAGAGTGCAGCGCGTTGAATAAGCTGTGTGCTTTGTCGTGCCTGAGACGTTACCTCAGATGCCTATGGAAGTCTGTAGAAGGGTGAAGCATAGCTGGTTATCAGGGTTCAGGGTGCCAAAGGACGGGTGTCTATGCCAGTGCAAAGGGTACAAAGGTATTCAGCATGCCTTCTCATACCTCATTTGATAGGAGGATACTCATGCTCAGAGACGTTTGGTAAGGCTTAGGCGGGATCATGGGATTGTTACTTCAAACAATGCGGGGGGTCTAGAAGGAATACTGCCCTGGTAAGAAGGGTTAACACATTTGCCAAGTGGCCTAAATGCCAACATCTTCCACTACTTCTGAGAGAGAACCGTTACAGGTACATTCTGAACGCATTAAATTGAAGCAAATGCACAATATTCTTCAGAGAAAAGCCGAAGGAATTGTATGTGGCTGGGCCTCCTCGACAACAACTGGGAGATGTCTATCCCAGTGAGGAAACCTGATAGCAGTGATGACAGGGTGCAGAAAGATATCTACCTTTCAATCCACTCCCGGGATACTTTATCCCACAGTCTGAATCTCATGGCTTTTCTTGACTATCCATTTGACTGTTTAAGCCAAACTGTTGCCAAATTCTTCCTATTTTGGTGGGTTTAAGTTGTTATCTTGTGCACGCAGTGCTATCAGGAACAGGAAGGTTTGTCTTCAAACTGCGGTAGTGTAAGGTTCTCCCTCTATTGCACGATATCCCCCTGTACATATGAAAGCAATTTCCCCAGATACTTGAATGAGCTTGCATGTATTTTCAGAGGTTACTTATACTTCCAAGGTCAATGAAAATAAATAAAATAACAGAGACTAGCGATAGCAGCGGTTGGTTGAATTGCACGTAGAGTATTTACAGCCAGCTCTTGGTGTTCTGATGATATGCACTCGTTCTTGTCCTGTCGGCGGAGACCTTTAATGACAGGCTGGGCCTGTGCCACTGTCCAGTGAGGACTGAGAGAGGCGGCGAGTGAGAGGAGCCACTGTCGAGTCCACAAGAGACGAAGTCGGGAAGAGCTTGTACCAGCCAGTAACCAGGGTTGATAGGTCGAGCTCCTCCAGTAGGATCTGCGCCATTCCCATGAAATACTTGTGGTCCATCCGACCATAATCCCCCCACACTATGACCTGGAATTACACCAAGAGCAACACTTTAATCAGCAGAATAAGACAGGAGGATCTCTTCTTTAAAGGGTTTGGGAGTTTAGTCCTGAGAATTTAATGCTCAATAAGGCAAGGAATATCAGTGATGGGAAAAGAACATATTCCCATATCAGGTATCCAGTGTCCCATCAAACACTCCCAGGGCAGGTACAGCACGGGTTAGATACAGAGTAAAGCTCCCTCTACACTGTC
Source organism: Heptranchias perlo (assembly GCF_035084215.1). Classification (NCBI taxonomy): domain Eukaryota; kingdom Metazoa; phylum Chordata; class Chondrichthyes; order Hexanchiformes; family Hexanchidae; genus Heptranchias; species Heptranchias perlo. Next base: position 6,692,461 of record NC_090350.1, on the reverse strand, counting down.
CCATCAAACACTCCCAGGGCAGGTACAGCACGGGTTAGATACAGAATAAAGCTCCCTCTACACTGTCCCATCAAACACTCCCAGGGCAGGTACAGGGTTAGATACAGAGTAAAGCTCCCTCTACACTGTCCCATCAAACACTCCCAGGGCAGGTACAGCACGGGTTAGATACAGAGTAAAGCTCCCTCTACACTGTCCCATCAAACTCTCCCAGGGCAGGTACAGCACGGGTTAGATACAGAGTAAAGCTCCCTCTACACTGTCCCATCAAACACTCCCAGGGCAGGTACAGCACGGGTTAGATACAGAGTAAAGCTCCCTCTACACTGACCCATCAAACACTCCCAGGGCAGGTACAGCACGGGTTAGATACAGAGTAAAGCTCCCTCTACACTGTCCCATCAAACACTCCCAGGGCAGGTACAGGGTTAGATACAGAGTAAAGCTCCCTCTACACTGTCCCATCAAACTCTCCCAGGGCAGGTACAGCACGGGTTAGATACAGAGTAAAGCTCCCTCTACACTGACCCATCAAACACTCCCAGGGCAGGTACAGCACGGGTTAGATACAGAGTAAAGCTACCTCTACACTGTCCCATCAAACACTCCCAGGGCAGGTACAGGGTTAGATACAGAGTAAAGCTCCCTCTACACTGTCCCATCAAACTCTCCCAGGGCAGGTACAGCACGGGTTAGATACAGAGTAAAGCTCCCTCTACACTGACCCATCAAACACTCCCAGGGCAGGTACAGCACGGGTTAGATACAGAGTAAAGCTCCCTCTACACTGTCCCATCAAACACTCCCAGGGCAGGTACAGGGTTAGATACAGAGTAAAGCTCCCTCTACACTGTCCCATCAAACACTCCCAGGGGCAGGTACAGCACGGATTAGATACAGAGTAAAGCTCCCTCTACACTGTCCCATCAAACACTCCCAGGGCAGGTACAGGGTTAGATACAGAGTAAAGCTCCCTCTACACTGTCCCATCAAACTCTCCCAGGGCAGGTACAGCACGGGTTAGATACAGAGTAAAGCTCCCTCTACACTGTCCCATCAAACACTCCCAGGGCAGGTACAGGGTTAGATACAGAGTAAAGCTCCCTCTACACTGTCCCATCAAACACTCCCAGGGGCAGGTACAGCACGGATTAGATACAGAGTAAAGCTCCCTCTACACTGTCCCATCAAACACTCCCAGGGCAGGTACAGGGTTAGATACAGAGTAAAGCTCCCTCTACACTGTCCCATCAAACTCTCCCAGGGCAGGTACAGCACGGGTTAGATACAGAGTAAAGCTCCCTCTACACTGTCCCATCAAACACTCCCAGGGCAGGTACAGGGTTAGATACAGAGTAAAGCTCCCTCTACACTGTCCCATCAAACACTCCCAGGGCAGGTACAGGGTTAGATACAGAGTAAAGCTCCCTCTACACTGTCCCATCAAACACTCCCAGGGGCAGGTACAGCACGGATTAGATACAGAGTAAAGCTCCCTCTACACTGTCCCATCAAACACTCCCAGGGCAGGTACAGGGTTAGATACAGAGTAAAGCTCCCTCTACACTGTCCCATCAAACTCTCCCAGGGCAGGTACAGCACGGGTTAGATACAGAGTAAAGCTCTATCTACACTGTCCCATCAAACACTCCCAGGGCAGGTACAGCACGGGTTAGATACAGAGTAAAGCTCCCTCTACACTGTCCCATCAAACTCTCCCAGGGCAGGTACAGCACGGGTTAGATACAGAGTAAAGCTCCCTCTACACTGTCCCATCAAACACTCCCAGGGCAGGTACAGCACGGGTTAGATACAGAGTAAAGCTCCCTCTACACTGTCCCATCAAACACTCCCAGGGCAGGTACAGCACGGGTTAGATACAGAGTAAAGCTCCCTCTACACTGTCCCATCAAACACTCCCAGGGCAGGTACAGCACGGGTTAGATACAGAGTAAAGCTCCCTCTACACTGTCCCATCAAACACTCCCAGGGCAGGTACAGCACGGGTTAGATACAGAGTAAAGCTCCCTCTACACTGTCCCATCAAACACTCCCAGGGCAGGTACAGGGTTAGATACAGAGTAAAGCTCCCTCTACACTGTCCCATCAAACACTCCCAGGGGCAGGTACAGCACGGATTAGATACAGAGTAAAGCTCCCTCTACACTGTCCCATCAAACACTCCCAGGGCAGGTACAGGGTTAGATACAGAGTAAAGCTCCCTCTACACTGTCCCATCAAACTCTCCCAGGGCAGGTACAGCACGGGTTAGATACAGAGTAAAGCTCCCTCTACACTGTCCCATCAAACACTCCCAGGGCAGGTACAGGGTTAGATACAGAGTAAAGCTCCCTCTACACTGTCCCATCAAACACTCCCAGGGCAGGTACAGGGTTAGATACAGAGTAAAGCTCCCTCTACACTGTCCCATCAAACACTCCCAGGGGCAGGTACAGCACGGATTAGATACAGAGTAAAGCTCCCTCTACACTGTCCCATCAAACACTCCCAGGGCAGGTACAGGGTTAGATACAGAGTAAAGCTCCCTCTACACTGTCCCATCAAACTCTCCCAGGGCAGGTACAGCACGGGTTAGATACAGAGTAAAGCTCCCTCTACACTGTCCCATCAAACACTCCCAGGGCAGGTACAGCACGGGTTAGATACAGAGTAAAGCTCCCTCTACACTGTCCCATCAAACATTCCCAGGGCAGGTACAGCACGGATTAGATACAGAGTAAAGCTCCCTCTACACTGTCCCATCAAACACTCCCAGGGCAGGTACAGCACGGATTAGATACAGAGTAAAGCTCCCTCCACACTGTCCCATCAAACTCTCCCAGGGCAGGTACAGCACGGGTTAGATACAGAGTAAAGCTCCCTCTACACTGTCCCATCAAACAATCCCAGGGCAGGTACAGCACGGATTAGATACAGAGTAAAGCTCCCTCTACACTGTCCCATCAAACACTCCCAGGGCAGGTACAGCACGGATTAGATACAGAGTAAAGCTCCCTCTACACTGTCCCATCAAACTCTCCCAGGGCAGGTACAGCACGGATTAGATACAGAGTAAAGCTCCCTCTACACTGTCCCATCAAACATTCCCAGGGCAGGTACAGCACGGGTTAGATACAGAGTAAAGCTCCCTCTACACTGTCCCATCAAACTCTCCCAGGGCAGGTACAGCACGGGTTAGATACAGAGTAAAGCTCCCTCTACACTGACCCATCAAACTCTCCCAGGGCAGGTACAGCACGGGTTAGATACAGAGTAAAGCTCCCTCTACACTGTCCCATCAAACTCTCCCAGGGCAGGTACAGCACGGGTTAGATACAGAGTAAAGCTCCCTCTACACTGTCCCATCAAACATTACCAGGGCAGGTACAGCACGGATTAGATACAGAGTAAAGCTCCCTCTACACTGTCCCATCAAACACTCCCAGGGCACGTACAGCACGGATTAGATACAGAGTAAAGCTCCCTCTACACTGTCCCATCAAACTCTCCCAGGGCAGGTACAGCACGGATTAGATACAGAGTAAAGCTCCCTCCACACTGTCCCATCAAACATTCCCAGGGCAGGTACAGCACGGGTTAGATACAGAGTAAAGCTCCCTCTACACTGTCCCATCAAACTCTCCCAGGGCAGGTACAGCACGGGTTAGATACAGAGTAAAGCTCCCTCTACACTGTCCCATCAAACACTCCCAGGGCAGGTACAGCACGGGTTAGATACAGAGTAAAGCTCCCTCTACACTGTCCCATCAAACTCTCCCAGGGCAGGTACAGCACGCGTTAGATACAGAGTAAAGCTCCCTGGTTTTCCTCTCCCTAGTCCAGAGGCACTGTGGCCAATTGTAGCCGCCCTATGGCCCCCAGGGAAGGATCAGCTAACTGAGCAGAGGCCGAGAATTGAACCTGGGATCTTCCTGGGCAGGGAGACGAGGCCAGAGACTGTGCCCATACACCAGGAGAGCAGAGTCTGTGCGACTCTGACAAACACAGGGACACTCAGACTGCTCAGGAAGGTCAAACAAAACCCCTTTGCCCCCGGGCCTGTGGATCCTGGAGGGGAGGAGGGGCAGTGCCTGCAAACCTGTACCACCGTGAACTTGGTGCAAAGAACCTCCCTCTATTCGAGATAAATATCCAATCGGACAATTGGATCCTTGCTTCTGATTGGCTAGGCAGATTTAAATTGTGCCCAATCAGAGTCTTAACACAGCTCTTGAAAGACTCTGGAGTGGGTGATTACCTCGTTGCCCCTCCCTCCTTAACTGACATCACTGATGTCCTGTACCGCACAAGGTCAAAGGGTGCTGGCAGGGTAAGAGAGGTCAACGGCTCGCACTGCCAGCATGGCTGGTTAGTCTGCCATGTTTATTATGGGCACGGACTAGCTGAGATCTGGGGGTAATTTGGACATTGCTGACCAGTACTACACTGCCCCAGGGCCTTGGTCAGAGCAGCACAGTAACAGATTACATGCACAGCACTGTCACTCAGCTACTGAATCTGTTCTGCAGTTTAGATGGGGCACTGAGAGAGTTTTAAACTAGAAGGGACAGTGATTACATTGAACGAACACATCATGTTTCAAGTTATGTCAAGTATCTGCAGTTTCTTTGCTTTTTATCTGCAGAAGTTGGAATTTGGAGTCAGTAAGAGAGGCCGAGAACACTCCCATTTCCTAATTACAAAGAATGTACAGCACAGAGACAGGCCATTCAGCCCAACAGGGTCTAGTTCAAGGCCAGTGTCAGTCAGTTCATCCACTGCTGACCTGTAAAGTGAAGTGAGGTCTATGTCAGGGCTACGTTTGTGTAATTCATAACTTTTGATGCTTCAAGGAGAAATACAATCATAGAATTATAGACTGGTTACAGCACAGAAGGAGGCCATTTGGCCCATCGAGCCCATGTCGGCTCTTTGTAATAGAAATTAAATGTCTTCGACTCATTCATACATTACATGTAAAATAAACCAGTTTATTGGTTTATCATTGGCCTCGTCTCACTAGTGTGTTCATCAGTCCAACATTCAGGAGGCACAAGACGAGCACATGAGACTATAGGATCGAGTACACACAACAGGGGGGCTTCCATTGTCACAGCCCCCTGGGTCAAATGATCATGTGACTAGATATTGGGCAGTAAAGGTGAACCCCTGGTCATAGGGGATGTGGGATCCACTTACAGGGGAGATTGCTGAATCTGAATCCCAGTGATTCTTTTTAATAGATTGTAAAGAGCATTTTCTAAATTAATTGTCAGGGTGTGGCCGTCGCTGGCAAGGAATTGTCCATCTCCGGTTGCCCTGGGGGGGGTGGTAGTGGGCCGGCTAATTGAACCATTGCATTCATTGTAGACACAACTGAGCGGTTTGCTAGGCTACTTCAGAGGGCAGTTAAGAATCAACTGGCGTGACATATAGGCCAGACCGGGGAAGGACGGCAGGTTTCCCTCCCTACAGTGAACCTGATGGGTTTTTACTCCAATCCGACAGCTTCACGGTCACTTTTACTGAGATCAGTTTTTTTTAAAAACTGAATTCAAATTCTCAAACTGCCATGGTGGGATTTGAACTCACATTCTCTGGATTACTAGTCCAGTATGATGACCATTACACTACTGTACCTACTAGTCCAGTACAATGACCGTTACACAACTGTACCCTACTAGTCCAGTATGATGACCGTTACACCACTGTACACTACTAGTCCAGTATGATGACCGTTACACAACTGTACCCTACTAGTCCAGCATGATGACCGTTACAGTACTGTACCTACTAGTCCAGTATGATGACCGTTACACTACTGTACACTACTAGTCCAGTATGATGACCATTACACCACTGTACCCTACTAGTCCAGTATGATGACTGTTACACAACTGTACCCCACTTGTCCAGTATGATGACCGTTGCACTACTGTACCCTACCAGTCCAGTATGATGACCATTACACCACTGTACACAACTAGTCCAGTATGATGACCGTTACACAACTGTACCCTACTAGTCCAGCATGATGACCGTTACAGTACTGTACCGACTAGTCCAGTATGATGACCGTTGCACTACTGTACCTACTAGTCCAGTATGATGACCGTTGCACTACTGTACCCTACTAGTCCAGTGTGATCACTGTTGCACTACTGTACCCTATTTGTCCAGTATGATGACGGTTGCACTACTGTACCTACTAGTCCAGTATGATCACCATTGCACGACTGTACCTACTAGTCCAGTATGATGACCATTGCACTACTGTACCTACTAGTCCAGTATGATGCCCATTGCACTACTGTACCTACTAGTCCAGTATGATGCCCATTGCACTACTGTACCTACTAGTCCAGTATGATGACCGTTGCACTACTGTACCCCACTAGTCCGGTATGATCACCGTTGCACTACTGTATCCTACTAGTCCAGTATGATGACTGTTGCACTACTGTACCTACTAGTCCAGTATGATGCATGTTGCACTACTGTACCAAGTAGTCCAGTATGATGCCCGTTTCACTACTGTACCTACTAGTCCAGTATGATGCCCGTTGCACTACTGTACCAAGTAGTCCAGTATGATGACCGTTGCACTACTGTACCTACTAGTCCAGTATAATGACCGTTGCACTACTGTACTTACTAGTCCAGTATGATGACCGTTGCACTACTGTACCTACTAGTCCAGTATGATGACCGTTGCACTACTGTGCCTACTAGTCCAGTATGATGCCCATTGCACTACTGTACCATCTGGTCCAGTATGATGACTGTTGCACTACTGTACCTACTAGTCCAGTATGATGACCGTTGCACTACTGTACTTACTAGTCCAGTATGATGACCGTTGCACTACTGTACCTACTAGTCCAGTATGATGACCGTTGCACTACTGTACCGACTAGTCCAGTACGATGACCGTTGCACTACTGTACCATCTGGTCCAGTATGATGACCGTTGCACTACTGTACCTACTAGTCCAGTATGATGCCTGTTGCACTACTGTACCAAGTAGTCCAGTATGATGCCCGTTTCACTACTGTACCTACTAGTCCAGTATGATGCCCGTTGCACTACTGTACCAAGTAGTCCAGTATGATGACCGTTGCACTACTGTACCTACTAGTCCAGTATGATGACCGTTGCACTACTGTACTTACTAGTCCAGTATGATGACCGTTGCACTACTGTACCTACTAGTCCAGTATGATGACCGTTGCACTACTGTGCCTACTAGTCCAGTATGATGCCCGTTGCACTACTGTACCATCTGGTCCAGTATGATGACCGTTGCACTACTGTACCTACTAGTCCAGTATGATGACCGTTGCACTACTGTACTTACTAGTCCAGTATGATGACCGTTGCACTACTGTACCTACTAGTCCAGTATGATGACCGTTGCACTACTGTACCTACTAGTCCAGTACGATGACCGTTGCACTACTGTACCATCTGGTCCAGTATGATGACCGTTGCACTACTGTACCTACTAGTCCAGTATGATGACCATTACACTACTGTACCTACTAGTCCAGTACGATGACCGTTACACAACTGTACCCTACTAGTCCAGTATGATGACCGTTACACCACTGTACACTACTAGTCCAGTATGATGACCGTTACACAACTGTACCCTACTAGTCCAGTATGATGACCATTACACCACTGTACCCTACTAGTCCAGTATGATGACTGTTACACAACTGTACCCCACTTGACCAGTATGATGACCGTTGCACTACTGTACCCTACTAGTCCAGTATGATGACCATTACACCACTGTACACAACTAGTCCAGTATGATGACCGTTAAACAACTGTACGCTACTAGTCCAGCATGATGACCGTTGCACTACTGTACCTACTAGTCCAGTATGATGACCGTTGCACTACTGTACCTACTAGTCCAGTACGATGACCGTTGCACTACTGTACCATCTGGTCCAGTATGATGACCGTTGCACTACTGTACCTACTAGTCCAGTATGATGACCATTACACTACTGTACCTACTAGTCCAGTACGATGACCGTTACACAACTGTACCCTACTAGTCCAGTATGATGACCGTTACACCACTGTACCCTACTAGTCCAGTATGATGACCGTTACACAACTGTACCCTACTAGTCCAGTATGATGACCATTACACCACTGTACCCTACTAGTCCAGTGTGATCACTGTTGCACTACTGTACCCTATTTGTCCAGTATGATGACGGTTGCACTACTGTACCTACTAGTCCAGTATGATCACCGTTGCACGACTGTACCTACTAGTCCAGTATGATGACCATTGCACTACTGTACCTACTAGTCCAGTATGATGCCCATTGCACTACTGTACCTACTAGTCCAGTATGATGACCATTGCACTACTGTACCCCACTAGTCCGGTATGATCACCGTTGCACTACTGTATCCTACTAGTCCAGTATGATGACTGTTGCACTACTGTACCTACTAGTCCAGTATGATGCCTGTTGCACTACTGTACCAAGTAGTCCAGTATGATGCCCGTTTCACTACTGTACCTACTAGTCCAGTATGATGCCCGTTGCACTACTGTACCAAGTAGTCCAGTATGATGACCGTTGCACTACTGTACCTACTAGTCCAGTATGATGACCGTTGCACTACTGTACCCTATTAGTCCAGTTTGATGACTGTTGCACTACTGTACCTACCAGTCCAGTATGATCACTGTTGCACTACTGTACCCTACTAGTCCAGTATGATCACTGTTGCACTACTGTACCCTATTAGTCCAGTATGATGCCTGTTGCACTACTGTACCTACTAGTCCAGTACTATGACCGTTGCACTACTGTACCTACCAGTCCAGTACGATGACCTTTGCACTACTGTACCCTACTAGTCCAGTATGATGACCGTTGCACTACTGTACCCTACTAGTCCAGTATGATGACCGTTGCACTACTGTACCCTACTAGTCCAGTATGATGACCGTTACACTACTGTACCCTACTAGTCCAGTATGATGACCGTTATACTACTGTACCTACTAGTCCAGTATGATGACCATTACACCAATGTACCCTACTCGTCCAGTATGATGACTGTTACACAACTGTACCCCACTTGTCCAGTATGATGACCGTTGCACTACTGTACCCTACCAGTCCAGTATGATGACCATTACACCACTGTACACAACTAGTCCAGTATGATGACCGTTACACAACTGTACCCTACTAGTCCAGCATGATGACCGTTACAGTACTGTACCGACTAGTCCAGTATGATCACCATTGCACGACTGTACCTACTAGTCCAGTATGATGACCATTGCACTACTGTACCTACTAGTCCAGTATGATGCCCATTGCACTACTGTACCTACTAGTCCAGTATGATGCCCATTGCACTACTGTACCTACTAGTCCAGTATGATGACCGTTGCACTACTGTACCCCACTAGTCCGGTATGATCACCGTTGCACTACTGTATCCTACTAGTCCAGTATGATGACTGTTGCACTACTGTACCTACTAGTCCAGTATGATGCCTGTTGCACTACTGTACCAAGTAGTCCAGTATGATGCCCGTTTCACTACTGTACCTACTAGTCCAGTATGATGCCCGTTGCACTACTGTACCAAGTAGTCCAGTATGATGACCGTTGCACTACTGTACCTACTAGTCCAGTATAATGACCGTTGCACTACTGTACTTACTAGTCCAGTATGATGACCGTTGCACTACTGTACCTACTAGTCCAGTATGATGACCGTTGCACTACTGTGCCTACTAGTCCAGTATGATGCCCATTGCACTACTGTACCATCTGGTCCAGTATGATGACCGTTGCACTACTGTACCTACTAGTCCAGTATGATGACCGTTGCACTACTGTACTTACTAGTCCAGTATGATGACCGTTGCACTACTGTACCTACTAGTCCAGTATGATGACCGTTGCACTACTGTACCGACTAGTCCAGTACGATGACCGTTGCACTACTGTACCATCTGGTCCAGTATGATGACCGTTGCACTACTGTACCTACTAGTCCAGTATGATGACCATTACACTACTGTACCTACTAGTCCAGTACGATGACCGTTACACAACTGTACCCTACTAGTCCAGTATGATGACTGTTACACCACTGTACACTACTAGTCCAGTATGATGACCGTTACACAACTGTACCCTACTAGTCCAGTATGATGACCATTACACCACTGTACCCTACTAGTCCAGTATGATGACTGTTACACAACTGTACCCCACTTGACCAGTATGATGACCGTTGCACTACTGTACCCTACTAGTCCAGTATGATGACCATTACACCACTGTACACAACTAGTCCAGTATGATGACCGTTAAACAACTGTACGCTACTAGTCCAGCATGATGACCGTTACAGTACTGTACCGACTAGTCCAGTATGATGACCGTTGCACTACTGTACCTACTGGTCCAGTATGATGACCGTTGCACTACTGTACCCTACTAGTCCAGTGTGATCACTGTTGCACTACTGTACCCTATTTGTCCAGTATGATGACGGTTGCACTACTGTACCTACTAGTCCAGTATGATCACCGTTGCACGACTGTACCTACTAGTCCAGTATGATGACCATTGCACTACTGTACCTACTAGTCCAGTATGATGCCCATTGCACTACTGTACCTACTAGTCCAGTATGATGACCATTGCACTACTGTACCCCACTAGTCCGGTATGATCACCGTTGCACTACTGTATCCTACTAGTCCAGTATGATGACTGTTGCACTACTGTACCTACTAGTCCAGTATGATGCCTGTTGCACTACTGTACCAAGTAGTCCAGTATGATGCCCGTTTCACTACTGTACCTACTAGTCCAGTATGATGCCCGTTGCACTACTGTACCAAGTAGTCCAGTATGATGACCGTTGCACTACTGTACCTACTAGTCCAGTATGATGACCGTTGCACTACTGTACCCTATTAGTCCAGTTTGATGACTGTTGCACTACTGTACCTACTAGTCCAGTATGATCACTGTTGCACTACTGTACCCTACTAGTCCAGTATGATCACTGTTGCACTACTGTACCCTATTAGTCCAGTATGATGCCTGTTGCACTACTGTACCTACTAGTCCAGTACTATGACCGTTGCACTACTGTACCTACCAGTCCAGTACGATGACCTTTGCACTACTGTACCCTACTAGTCCAGTATGATGACCGTTGCACTACTGTACCCTACTAGTCCAGTATGATGACCGTTGCACTACTGTACCCTACTAGTCCAGTATGATGACCGTTACACTACTGTACCGACTAGTCCAGTATGATGACCGTTGCACTACTGTACCGACTAGTCCATTATGATGACCATTACACTACTGTACCTACTAGTCCAGTATGATGACCATTACACTACTGTACCTACGAGTCCAGTATGATGACCGTACACTACTGTATCTACTAGTCCAGTATGATGACCATTACATGCTTGCACACGGGTACGGTAGCATAGTGGTTATGTTACTGGTCCAGTAATCCAGAGACCTGGACTAAGATCCAGAGTTATGAGTTCAAATCCTGCCACGGCAGCCGGCGAATTTAAATTCAATTAATTAATTTTTAAAAATTCAATTAATTAAATAAAAATCTGGAATTAAAATACTAGTATCAGTAATGATGGCCATGAAACTACCGGATTGTCATAAAAACCCATCTGGTTCACTGATGTCCTTTAGGGAAGGAAACCTGCCATCCTTACCTGGTCTGGCCGAGATGTGACTCCAGACCCACAGCAATGTGGTTGATTCTTAATTGCCCTCTGAAATGGCCTAGCAAGCCACTCAGTTGTAAAATCTCGCTACGAAAAGTCATAATAAGAATAAAACCGGACGGACCACCCGGCATCGGACCACTAGGCACCGGACACGACAACGGCAAAACACCAAGCCCAGTCGACCCTGCAAGGTCCTCCTTACTAACATATGGGGACTTGTGCCAAAATTGGGAGAGCTGTCCCACAGACTAGTCAAGCAACAGCCTGACATAGCCATACTCACAGAATCATATCTTTCAGCCAACGTCCCAGACTCTTCCATTACCATCCCTGGGTATGTCCTGTCCCACCGGCAGGACAGACCCACCAGAGGTGGCGGTACAGTGATATACAGTCAGGAGGGAGTGGCCCTGGGAGTCCTCAACATTGACTCTGGACCCCATGAAATCTCATGGCATCAGGTCAAACATGGGCACGGAAACCTCCTGCTGATTACCACCTACCGTCCTCCCTCAGCTGATGAATCAGTCCTCCTCCATGTTGAGCACCACTTGGAGGAAGCACTGAGGGTAGCAAGGGCACAAAATGTACTCTGGGTGGGGGACTTCAATGTCCATCACCAAGAGTGGCTCGGTAGCACCACAGCTGGCCGAGTCCTGAAGGACATAGCTGCGAGACTGGGCCTGCGGCAGGTGGTGAGCGAACCAACACGAGGGAAAAACTTACTTGACCTCGTTCCTCACCAATCTACCTGTCGCAAATGCATCTGTCCATGACAGTATTGGTAGGAGTGACCAATACTGTCATGGACAGATGCATTTGTCCCGTCTTCGCACTGAGGACACCATCCAACGTGTTGTGTGGCACTACCACCGTGCTAAATGGGATAGATTCAGAATGGATCTAGCAGCTCATCCATGAGGCGCTGTGGGCCATCAGCAGCAGAATTGTATTCCAGCGCAATCTGTAACCTCATGGCCCGGCATATTCCTCACTCTACCATTACCAACAAGCCAGGGGATCAACCCTGGTTCAATGAGGAGTGTAGAAGAGCATGCCAGGAGCAGCACCAGGTGTACCTAATAAATGAGGTGCCAACCTGGTGAAGCTACAACTCAGGACTACATGCATGCTAAACAGCGGAAGCAACATGCTATAGACAGAGCTAAGCGATTCCACAACCAACGGATCAGATCAAAGCTCTGCAGTCCTGCCACATCCAGTCGTGAATGGTGGTGGACAATTAAACAACTAACGGGAGGAGGAGGCTCTGCAAACATCCCCATTCTCAATGATGGCGGAGTCCAGCACGTGAGTGCAAAAGACAAGGCTGAAGCGTTTGCAACCATATTCAGCCAGAAGTGCCGAGTGGATGATCCATCTCAGCCTCCTCCCGATATCCCCACCATCACGAAAGCCAGTCTTCGGCCAATTCGATTCACTCCACGTGATATCAAGAAACGGCTGAGTGCACTGGATACAGCAAAGGCTATGGGCCCCGACAACATCCCAGCTGTAGTGCTGAAGACTTGTGCTCCAGAACTAGCTGCGCCTCTAGCCAAGCTGGTCCAGTACAGCTACAACACTAGCATCTACCCGACAATGTGGAAAATTGCCCAGGTATGTCCTGTCCACAAAAAGCAGGACAAATCCAATCCAGCCAATTACCGCCCCATCAGTCTACTCTCAATCATCAGCAAAGTGATGGAAGGTGTCGTCGACAGTGCTATCAAGCGGCACTTACTCACCAATAACCTGCTCACCGATGCTCAGTTTGGGTTCCGCCAGGACCACTCGGCTCCAGACCTCATTACAGCCTTGGTCCAAACATGGACAAAAGAGCTGAATTCCAGAGGTGAGGTGAGAGTGACTGCCCTTGACATCAAGGCAGCATTTGACCGAGTGTGGCACCAAGGAGCCCTAGTAAAATTGAAGTCAATGGGAATCAGGGGGAAAACTCTCCAGTGGCTGGAGTCATACCTAGCACAAAGGAAGATGGTAGTGGTTGTTGGAGGCCAATCATCTCAGCCCCAGGGCATTGCTGCAGGAGTTCCTCAGGGCAGTGTCCTAGGCCCAACCATCTTCAGCTGCTTCATCAATGACCTTCCCTCCATCATAAGGTCAGAAATGGGGATGTTCGCTGATGACTGCACAGTGTTCAGTTCCATTCGCAACCCCTCAGATAATGAAGCAGTCCGAGCCCGCATGCAGCAAGACCTGGACAACATCCAGGCTTGGGCTCATAAGTGGCACGTAACATTCGCGCCAGATAAGTGCCAGGCAATGACCATCTCCAACAAGAGAGAGTCTAACCACCTCCCCTTGACATTCAACGACATTACCATCGCCGAATCCCCCACCATCAATATCCTGGGGGTCACCATTGATCAGAAACTTAACTGGACCAGCCATATAAATACTGTGGCTACGAGAGCAGGTCAGAGGCTGGGTATTCTGCGGCGAGTGATTCACCTCCTGACTCCCCAAAGCCTTTCCACCATCTACAAGGCACAAGTCAGGGGTGTGATGGGATACTCTCCACTTGCCTGGATGAGTGCAGCTCCAACAACATTCAAGAAGCTCGACACCATCCAAGATAAAGCAGCCCGCTTGATTGGCACCCCCATCCACCACGCTAAACATTCACTCCCTTCACCACCGGCGCACTGTGGCTGCAGTGTGCACCATCCACAGGATGCACTGCAGCAACTCCCAAACCCGCGACCTCTACCACCTAGAAGGACAAGAGCAGCAGGCGCATGGGAACAACACCACCTGCACGTTCCCCTCCAAGTCACACACCATCCCAACTTGGAAATATATCGCCATTCCTTCATCGTCACTGGGTCAAAATCCTGGAACTCCCTTCCTAACAGCACTGTGGGAGAACCTTCACCACACGGACTGCAGCGGTTCAAGAAGGCGGCTCACCACCACCATCTCGAGGGCAATTAGGGATGGGCAATAAATGCTGGCCTCGCCAGCGACGCCCACATCCCGTGAACGAATAAAAAAAATAAATTACACTACTGTACCTACTAGTCCAGTATGATGACCGTTACACTACTGTACCTACTAGTCCAGTATGATGACCGTTGCACTACTATACCTACTAGTCCAGTATGATGACCATTACACTACTGTACCTACCAGTACTACTGTACCTACTAGTCCAGTATGATGACCGTTACACTACTGTACCCTACTAGTCCAGTATGATGACCATTACTCTACTGTACCTACTAGTCCAGTATGATGACCGTTGCACTACTATACCTACTAATCCAGTATGATGACCGTTACACTACTGTACCTACTAGTCCAGTATGATGACCGTTATACTACTGTACCTACTAGTCCAGTATGATGACCGTTATACTACTGTACCCTACTAGTCCAGTATGATGACCGTTACACTACTGTACCCTACTAGTCCAGTATGATGACCGTTACACTACTGTACCCTACTAGTCCAGTATGATGACCATTACACTACTGTACCCTACTAGTCCAGTATGATGACCGTTACACTACTGTACCTACTAGTCCAGTATGATGACCGTTGCACTACTGTACCCTACTAGTCCAGTATGATGACCGTTATACTACTGTACCTACTAGTCCAGTATGATGACCATTACACTACTGTACCTACGAGTCCAGTATGATGACCGTTACACTACTGTACCTACTAGTCCAGTATGATGACCGTTGCACTACTATACCTACTAGTCCAGTATGATGACCGTTATACTACTGTACCTACTAGTCCAGTATGATGACCGTTGCACTACTGTACCTACTAGTCCAGTATGATGACTGTTACACTACTGTACCTACTAGTCCAGTATGATGACAGTTGCACTACTGTACCTACTAGTCCAGTATGATGACCGTTGCACTACTGTACCTACTAGTCCAGTATGATCACTGTTACACCACTGTACCCTATTAGTCCAGTATGATGACTGTTGAACTACTGTACCTACTAGTCCAGTATGATCACCGTTACACTACTGTACCCTACTAGTCCAGTATGATGACCATTGCACTACTGTACCTACTAGTCCAGTCTGATCACTGTTGCACTACTGTACCCTACTAGTCCAGTATGATGACTGTTGCACTACTGTACCTGCTAGTCCAGTATGATCACCATTGCACTACTGTACCTACTAGTCCAGTATGATGCCCATTACACTACCGTACCTACTAGTCGAGTATGATGCCTGTTGCACTACTGTACCTCCTAGTCCAGTATGATGACCGTTGCACTACTGTACCCCACTAGTCCGGTATGATCACCGTTGCACTACTGTACCCTACTAGTCCAGTATGATGACCGTTGCACTACTGTACCCCACTAGTCCGGTATGATCACCGTTGCACTACTGTACCTACTAGTCCAGTATGATGACCGTTGCACTACTGTACCCCACTAGTCCGGTATGATCACCGTTGCACTACTGTACCCTACTAGTCCAGTATGATGACTGTTGCACTACTGTACCTACTAGTCCAGTATGATTACCGTCGCACTACTGTACCTACTCGTCCAGTATGATGACTGTTGCACTACTGTACCTACTAGCCCAGTATGATGCCTGTTGCACTACTGTACCGAGTAGTCCAGTATGATGCCCGTTTCACTACTGTACCTACTAGTCCAGTATGATGACCGTTGCACTACTGTACTTACTAGTCCAGTATGATGACCGTTGCACTACTGTCCCTACTAGTCCAGTATGATGACTGTTGCACTACTGTACTTAGTAGTCCAGTATGATGCCTGTTGCACTACTGTACCTACTAGTCCAGTATGATGACCGTTGCAC
Organism: Heptranchias perlo; assembly: GCF_035084215.1. Taxonomy (NCBI): domain Eukaryota; kingdom Metazoa; phylum Chordata; class Chondrichthyes; order Hexanchiformes; family Hexanchidae; genus Heptranchias; species Heptranchias perlo. Next base: position 6,675,840 of record NC_090350.1, on the reverse strand, counting down.
TACTGTACCCTACTAGTTCAGTATGATGACCGTTGCACTACTGTACCTACTAGTCCAGGATGATGCCCATTGCACTACTGTACCCGACTAGTCCAGTATGATGCCCGTTGCACTACTGTACCCTACTAGTCCAGTGTGATGACCTTTCACTACTGTACCTACTAGTCCAGTATGATGACCGTTACACTACTGTACCCTACTAGTCCAGTATGATGACCATTACTCTACTGTACCTACTAGTCCAGTATGATGACCGTTGCACTACTATACCTACTAGTCCAGTATGATGACCGTTACACTACTGTACCTACTAGTCCAGTATGATGACCGTTATACTACTGTACCTACTAGTCCAGTATGATGACCGTTATACTACTGTACCCTACTAGTCCAGTATGATGACCGTTACACTACTGTACCCTACTAGTCCAGTATGATGACCGTTACACTACTGTACCCTACTAGTCCAGTATGATGACCGTTACACTACTGTACCCTACTAGTCCAGTATGATGACCGTTACACTACTGTACCTACTAGTCCAGTATGATGACCATTACACTACTGTACCTACGAGTCCAGTATGATGACCATTACACTACTGTACCCTACTAGTCCAGTATGATGACCGTTACACTACTGTACCCTACTAGTCCAGTATGATGACCGTTATACTACTGTACCTACTAGTCCAGTATGATGACCATTACACTACTGTACCTACGAGTCCAGTATGATGACCGTTACACTACTGTACCTACTAGTCCAGTATGATGACCGTTGCACTACTGTACCCGACTAGTCCAGTATGATGACCGTTACACTACTGTACCCTACTAGTCCAGTATGATGACCGTTACACTACTGTACCCTACTAGTCCAGTATGATGACCGTTACACTACTGTACCTACTAGTCCAGTATGATGACCGTTGCACTACTGTACCCTACTAGTCCAGTATGATGACCGTTATACTACTGTACCTACTAGTCCAGTATGATGACCATTACACTACTGTACCTACTAGTCCAGTATGATGACGGTAGCACTACTATACCGACTAGTCCAGTATGATGACCGTTATACTACTGTACCTACTAGTCCAGTATGATGACCGTTGCACTACTGTACCTACTAGTCCAGTATGATGACCGTTGCACTACTGTACCTACTAGTCCAGTATGATGACTGTTACACTACTGTACCCTACTAGTCCAGTATGATGACCGTTGCACTACCGTACCTACTCGTCGAGTATGATGCCTGTTGCACTACTGTACCTCCTAGTCCAGTATGATGACCGTTGCACTACTGTACCCCACTAGTCCGGTATGATCACCGTTGCACTACTGTACCCTACTAGTCCAGTATGATGACCATTGCACTACTGTACCCCACTAGTCCGGTATGATCACCGTTGCACTACTGTACCTACTAGTCCAGTATGATGACCGTTGCACTACTGTACCCCACTAGTCCGGTATGATCACCGTTGCACTACTGTACCCTACTAGTCCAGTATGATGACTGTTGCACTACTGTACCTACTAGTCCAGTATGATTACCGTCGCACTACTGTACCTACTAGTCCAGTATGATGACTGTTGCACTACTGTACCTACTAGCCCAGTATGATGCCCGTGTCACTACTGTACCTACTAGTCCAGTATGATGACCGTTGCACTACTGTACTTACTAGTCCAGTATGATGACCGTTGCACTACTGTCCCTACTAGTCCAGTATGATGACTGTTGCACTACTGTACTTAGTAGTCCAGTATGATGCCTGTTGCACTACTGTACCTACTAGTCCAGTATGATGACCGTTGCACTACTGTACCCTACTAGTTCAGTATGATGACCGTTGCACTACTGTACCTGCTAGCCCAGGATGATGCCCATTGCACTACTGTACCCTACTAGTCCAGTATGATGCCCGTTGCACTACTGTACCCTACTAGTCCAGTGTGATGACCTTTCACTACTGTACCTACTAGTCCAGTATGATGACCGTTACACTACTGTACCCTACTAGTCCAGTATGATGACCATTACTCTACTGTACCTACTAGTCCAGTATGATGACCGTTGCACTACTATACCTACTAGTCCAGTATGATGACCGTTACACTACTGTACCTACTAGTCCAGTATGATGACCGTTATACTACTGTACCTACTAGTCCAGTATGATGACCGTTATACTACTGTACCCTACTAGTCCAGTATGATGACCGTTACACTACTGTACCCTACTAGTCCAGTATGATGACCGTTACACTACTGTACCCTACTAGTCCAGTATGATGACCGTTGCACTACTGTACCTACTAGTCCAGTATGATGACCGTTGCACTACTGTACCTACTAGTCCAGTATGATGACTGTTACACTACTGTACCTACTAGTCCAGTATGATGACAGTTGCACTACTGTACCTACTAGTCCAGTATGATGACCGTTGCACTACTGTACCTACTAGTCCAGTATGATCACTGTTACACCACTGTACCCTATTAGTCCAGTATGATGACTGTTGAACTACTGTACCTACTAGTCCAGTATGATCACCGTTACACTACTGTACCCTACTAGTCCAGTATGATGACCATTGCACTACTGTACCTACTAGTCCAGTCTGATCACTGTTGCAATACTGTACCCTACTAGTCCAGTATGATGACTGTTGCACTACTGTACCTGCTAGTCCAGTATGATCACCATTGCACTACTGTACCTACTAGTCCAGTATGATGCCCATTACACTACTGTACCTACTAGTCCAGTATGATGACCGTTGCACTACTGTACCCTACTAGTCCAGTATGATGACCGTTGCACTACCGTACCTACTGGTCGAGTATGATGCCTGTTGCACTACTGTACCTCCTAGTCCAGTATGATGACCGTTGCACTACTGTACCCCACTAGTCCGGTATGATCACCGTTGCACTACTGTACCCTACTAGTCCAGTATGATGACCATTGCACTACTGTACCCCACTAGTCCGGTATGATCACCGTTGCACTACTGTACCTACTAGTCCAGTATGATGACCGTTGCACTACTGTACCCCACTAGTCCGGTATGATCACCGTTGCACTACTGTACCCTACTAGTCCAGTATGATGACTGTTGCACTACTGTACCTACTAGTCCAGTATGATTACCGTCGCACTACTGTACCTACTAGTCCAGTATGATGACTGTTGCACTACTGTACCTACTAGCCCAGTATGATGCCTGTTGCACTACTGTACCAAGTAGTCCAGTATGATGCCCGTTTCACTACTGTACCTACTAGTCCAGTATGATGACCGTTGCACTACTGTACTTACTAGTCCAGTATGATGACCGTTGCACTACTGTCCCTACTAGTCCAGTATGATGACTGTTGCACTACTGTACTTAGTAGTCCAGTATGATGCCTGTTGCACTACTGTACCCTACTAGTCCAGTATGATGACCGTTACACTACTGTACCCTACTAGTCCAGTATGATGACCGTTACACTACTGTACCTACTAGTCCAGTATGATGACCGTTGCACTACTGTACCCTACTAGTCCAGTATGATGACCGTTATACTACTGTACCTACTAGTCCAGTATGATGACCATTACACTACTGTACCTACGAGTCCAGTATGATGACCGTTACACTACTGTACCTACTAGTCCAGTATGATGACCGTTGCACTACTATACCTACTAGTCCAGTATGATGACCGTTATACTACTGTACCTACTAGTCCAGTATGATGACCGTTGCACTACTGTACCTACTAGTCCAGTATGATGACCGTTGCACTACTGTACCTACTAGTCCAGTATGATGACTGTTACACTACTGTACCTACTAGTCCAGTATGATGACAGTTGCACTACTGTACCTACTAGTCCAGTATGATGACCGTTGCACTACTGTACCTACTAGTCCAGTATGATCACTGTTACACCACTGTACCCTATTAGTCCAGTATGATGACTGTTGAACTACTGTACCTACTAGTCCAGTATGATCACCGTTACACTACTGTACCCTACTAGTCCAGTATGATGACCATTGCACTACTGTACCTACTAGTCCCGTCTGATCACTGTTGCAATACTGCACCCTACTAGTCCAGTATGATGACTGTTGCACTACTGTACCTGCTAGTCCAGTATGATCACCATTGCACTACTGTACCTACTAGTCCAGTATGATGCCCATTACACTACTGTACCTACTAGTCCAGTATGATGACCGTTGCACTACTGTACCCTACTAGTCCAGTATGATGACCGTTGCACTACCGTACCTACTAGTCGAGTATGATGCCTGTTGCACTACTGTACCTCCTAGTCCAGTATGATGACCGTTGCACTACTGTACCCCACTAGTCCGGTATGATCACCGTTGCACTACTGTACCCTACTAGTCCAGTATGATGACCATTGCACTACTGTACCCCACTAGTCCGATATGATCACCGTTGCACTACTGTACCTACTAGTCCAGTATGATGACCGTTGCACTACTGTACCCCACTAGTCCGGTATGATCACCGTTGCACTACTGTACCCTACTAGTCCAGTATGATGACTGTTGCACTACTGTACCTACTAGTCCAGTATGATTACCGTCGCACTACTGTACCTACTAGTCCAGTATGATGACTGTTGCACTACTGTACCTACTAGCCCAGTATGATGCCTGTTGCACTACTGTACCAAGTAGTCCAGTATGATGCCCGTTTCACTACTGTACCTACTAGTCCAGTATGATGACCGTTGCACTACTGTACTTACTAGTCCAGTATGATGACCGTTGCACTACTGTCCCTACTAGTCCAGTATGATGACTGTTGCACTACTGTACTTAGTAGTCCAGTATGATGCCTGTTGCACTACTGTACCTACTAGTCCAGTATGATGACCGTTGCACTACTGTACTTAGTAGTCCAGTATGATGCCTGTTGCACTACTGTACCTACTAGTCCAGGATGATGCCCATTGCACTACTGTACCCTACTAGTCCAGTATGATGCCCGTTGCACTACTGTACCCTACTAGTCCAGTGTGATGACCTTTCACTACTGTACCTACTAGTCCAGTATGATGACCGTTGCACTACTGTACCCTACTAGTTCAGTATGATGACCGTTGCACTACTGTACCTACTAGTCCAGGATGATGCCCATTGCACTACTGTACCCTACTAGTCCAGTAGGATGACCTATCACTACTGTACCTACTATTCCAGTATGATGCCCGTTACACTACTGTACCCTAATCTTTCAAATGTCTGCTGATACCCACTTACTTTAAGCAGTGATATGGAGGCTGATAACAGCACTGACCTGAAGCACCTTTCCCTGTGGACCCTCATCGAACTGCAAGACCTGCTGGTATACAGGGTCCAGTGTCTTCTTTGATATCTTGGTTTTTCTCTTTGCTATACACACACCATTCTCCAGGAGGTACACCTTAATATACGGAGCTGTGGTGCACAAGGTACAAGCTGTGACGAGGCACTAGAGAACTTACACTGAACACAACGCAGTTAACACTTAACGACTGATCATTGCTGCATTTCAAAAAAGAAAGATTTGCATTTATATAGCGCCTTTCACAACCTCAGGGTGTCCTAAAGCACTTTACAGCCAATGAGGTACTTTTGAGGTGTGGTCACTGTTATAATGTAGGAAATGCGACAGCCAATTTGCGCACAGCAAGATCCCACAAGCAGCACTGTGATAATGACCAGATAATCTGTTTTTAGTGATGTTGGTTGAGTGATAAATATTGACCAGGACATCGGGGAGAACTCCCCTGCTCTTCTTTGAATAGTGTCATTGGATCTTTTACATCCATCTGAGAGGGCAGACGGGGCCTCGGTTTAACATCTCATCCGAAAGACGGCACCTCCGACAGAGCAGCACTCCCTCAGTGCAGCACTGGAGTGTCAGCCTGGACAGGTGTCAGCGATGACTCAGTTGGCAGCACTCTGGCCTCTCAGTCAAACGGTTGTGGGTTTAACTCCCACTCCAGCAAATTGAGCAAAAATCTGGTCTGCCACTCGCAGTACAGTACTGAGGGTAGATGGGTGGGTCAGAGAACAGGTTAGAGGTGGAACAATGATTGAGATGGGGGAGGTGAGTCATGGGTTTAATTCTAAGGTTTGCTTCGCTGTGAATTATTATTAATTAATAACTAAAATCTCTCTTCAACATGCGACACAACGGGAAGTGGAAAGATTCCAAAAAATGGCTTTTGATTTTCATTTTAGAAGTTTCTGGACGACCCACTTAGAGATTTGACCATCTAATTGTGAAACGGGGCAGGTGCAAAACCGAGGAATCGAGTTGATTCCAGCAATTTCTCTGACAGGCACTAAACGTGAAGGTGAAGTGGAGTGTTTGAAAAGGCCGAGGAGGAGCAGGAGAATCATGGTGTCAGTCCTCCCTCTGGTGGTGATGAGATTGTATAACAATATAATCAGAGATGGGCTGGAGCCCTTCACAGGGATTGGAAAGTGGGGGTAAAGTGACTTTGTAATAGTGAAGGAACCTTAAAAAAGTTCGATTGATGGGGAGGTGAGAGGGAAACTAATTAAGAAACAATTGTTGGGCTGCCAAAAACTTCATTTAAAGACTGAGTAACTCAAAATATTCACAGTGGTGCAGCTGATGAAATTTGTAAATCAGCAGCAATTGGTGATGTCCTCACACAGATTGTGAACATTGAAAGAATATTAGCTGATCTCCCATGGAGTTGCTCATGGGTCGTGTGAACCACAGGCTGTGATGTTTTGCCCCTGAAGTGGTTTCCATGTTTAACTTGACCTGCCCCTTAAAGGTCACCGCTCGACTACTCCCGATGAGGGCAGGTGTTCCAAACAGGCACAACCGACAGCAAATTCAAGGCTAATTGATGCTACTGAGGAAAGTTTCTCTTGATTGACAGCTGCCTCCTGCCTAAGAGGAGAAAAGACCAGAAAAACCAACAGGAAGTGACTGGCTTTCCATTTTTATTAATATTCATTTTCAAAGTTGCTGCTCATTCACTGCTTAATTCCCTATCTGTTCAGTTGATATTTGAGCCAATCAGGTGCAAGTTTACATATAATTTGTGACTGTGACAGTTTTAAACTTTGAACTGTGATGCTTTAAATGGTGACACTTCGAGGTGTAATAGTTTGGAGTGTGACACATTGAGCTGTGACACTTTGGAGTGTGACACATTGAGCTGTGACAGATTGGAGTGTGACACATCGAGCTGTGACACTTTGGAGTGTGACACATTGAGCTGTGACAGATTGGAGTGTGACCATCGAGCTGTGATAGTTTGGAGTGTGACACATTGAGCTGTGACAGTTTGCAGTGTGACACATCGAGCTGTGAGATTTGGAGTGTGATACATCGAGCTGTGACAGTTTGGAGTGTGACACATTGAGCTGTGATGCTTTGCAGTGTGACACATCGAGCTGTGACAGCTTGGAGTGTGACACATTGAGCTGTGACAGTTTGGAGTGTGACACATTGAGCTGTGATGCTTTGCAGTGTGACACATCGAGCTGTGACAGTTTGGAGTGTGACACATTGAGCTGTGACAGTTTGGAGTGTGACACATTGAGCTGTGATGGTTTGGAGTGTGACACATTGAGCTGTGACAGTTTGGAGTGTGACACATTGAGCTGTGATGCTTTGCAGTGAGACACATCGAGCTGTGACAGCTTGGAGTGTGACACATTGAGCTGTTACAGTTTGGAGTGTGACACATTGAGCTGTGACAGTTTGGAGTGTGACACATTGAGCTGTGACAGTTTGGAGTGTGACCCATCGAGCTGTGATGCATTGGAGTGTGACACATTGAGCTGTTACAGTTTGGAGGGTGACACATTGAGCTGTGATAGTTTTGAGTGTGACACATTGAGCTGGTACAGTTTGGAGTGCGACACATCGAGCTGTGATGCTTCTGAGTGTGACACATTGAGCTGTGACACTTTGGAGTGTGACACATTGAGCTGTGATGCTTCTGAGTGTGACACATTGAGCTGTGACACTTTGGAGTGTGACACATTGAGCTGTGATGGTTTGGAGTGTGACACATTGAGCTGTGACAGTTTGGAGGGTGACACATTGAGCTGTGATAGTTTTGAGTGTGACACATTGAGCTGGTACAGTTTGGAGTGTGACACATTGAGCTGTGATGCTTTGGAGTGTGACACATCGAGCGGTGACAGTTTGGAGTGTGACACATTGAACTGTGACACTTCTGAGTGTGACACATTGAGCTGTGACTCTTTGGAGTGTTACACTTCGAGTTTTGACAGTTTGGAGTGTGACACATCGAGCTGTGTCAGTTGCGAGAGTGACACATCGAGCTGTGACAGTTTGGAGCGTGACACATTGAGCTGTGACACTTTGGAGTGTGACACATTGAGCTGTGACACTTCTGAGTGTGACACATTGAGCTGTGACACTTTGGAGTGTTACACTTCGAGTATTGACAGCTTGGAGTGTGACACATTGAGCTGTGTCAGTTGCGAGAGTGACACATTGAGCTGTGACAGTTAGGAGTGTGAGACATCGAGCTGTGACAGTTTGGAGTGTGACACATTGAGCTGTGACACCTGGGAGTGTGACACTTCGAGCTGTTACAGTTTGGAGTGTGACACATCGAGCTGTGACAGTTTGGAGAGTGACACATCGAGCTGTGACACTTTCGAGTGTGACACATCGAGCTGTGACAGTTTGGAGTGTGACACATTGAACTGTGACAGTTTGGAATGTGACACATTGAACTGTGAAAGTTTGGAGTGTGTCACATTGAGCTGTGACAGTTTGAAGTATGACACATCGAGCTGTAACAATTTGGAGTGTGACACATTGAGCTGTGACAGTTTGGAGTGTGACATATCGAGCTGTGACAGTTTGGAGTGTGAAACATTGAGCTGTGACACTTTGGTGTGTGACACTTTGAGCTGTGACAGTTTGGAGTGTGACACATTGAGCTGTGACACTTTGGTGTGTGACACTTTGAGATGTGACAGTTTGGAGTGTGACATATCGAGCTGTGATAGTTTGGAGTGTGACAAATCGAGGTGTGACAGTTTGGAGTGTCACCCATCGAGCTGTGATGCTTTGGAGTGTGTCACATCGAGCGGTGACAGTATGGAGTGTGACACCTTGACCTGTGACACTTTGGAATGTCACACTTTGAGCTGTGACAGTTTGGAGTGTGACACATTGAGCGGTGATGTTTTGGAATGTGACACATCGAGCTGTGACAGTTTGTAGCGTGACACATTGAGCTGTGATGCTTTGGAGTGTGACACATCGAGCTGTGATGCTTTGGAGTGCGACACATTGAACTGTGACAGTTTGGAGTGTGACACATTGAGCTGTGACACGTTGGAGTGTGACACATCGAGCTGTGATGCTTTGGAGTGTGACACATTGAGCTGTTCCATTTTGGAGTGTGACACATTGAGCTGTGATGCTTTGGAGTGTGACACTTCGAGCTGTGACAGTTTGGAGTGTGACCCATCGAGCTGTGACAGTTTGGAGTGTGACACATTAAGCTGTGACAGTTTGGAGTGTGACACATTGAGCGGTGATGCTTTGGAGTGTGACACATCGAGCTGTGACAGTTTGGAGTGTGACACATCGAGCTGTGAGATTTGGAGTGTGATACATCGAGCTGTGACAGTTTGGAGTGTGACACATTGAGCTGTGATGCTTTGCAGTGTGACACATCGAGCTGTGACAGCTTGGAGTGTGACACATTGAGCTGTGACAGTTTGGAGTGTGACACATTGAGCTGTGATGCTTTGCAGTGTGACACATCGAGCTGTGACAGTTTGGAGTGTGACACATTGAGCTGTGACAGTTTGGAGTGTGACACATTGAGCTGTGATGGTTTGGAGTGTGACACATTGAGCTGTGACAGTTTGGAGTGTGACACATTGAGCTGTGATGCTTTGCAGTGAGACACATCGAGCTGTGACAGCTTGGAGTGTGACACATTGAGCTGTTACAGTTTGGAGTGTGACACATTGAGCTGTGACAGTTTGGAGTGTGACACATTGAGCTGTGACAGTTTGGAGTGTGACCCATCGAGCTGTGATGCATTGGAGTGTGACACATTGAGCTGTTACAGTTTGGAGGGTGACACATTGAGCTGTGATAGTTTTGAGTGTGACACATTGAGCTGGTACAGTTTGGAGTGCGACACATCGAGCTGTGATGCTTCTGAGTGTGACACATTGAGCTGTGACACTTTGGAGTGTGACACATTGAGCTGTGATGCTTCTGAGTGTGACACATTGAGCTGTGACACTTTGGAGTGTGACACATTGAGCTGTGATGGTTTGGAGTGTGACACATTGAGCTGTGACAGTTTGGAGGGTGACACATTGAGCTGTGATAGTTTTGAGTGTGACACATTGAGCTGGTACAGTTTGGAGTGTGACACATTGAGCTGTGATGCTTTGGAGTGTGACACATCGAGCGGTGACAGTTTGGAGTGTGACACATTGAACTGTGACACTTCTGAGTGTGACACATTGAGCTGTGACTCTTTGGAGTGTTACACTTCGAGTTTTGACAGTTTGGAGTGTGACACATCGAGCTGTGTCAGTTGCGAGAGTGACACATCGAGCTGTGACAGTTTGGAGCGTGACACATTGAGCTGTGACACTTTGGAGTGTGACACATTGAGCTGTGACACTTCTGAGTGTGACACATTGAGCTGTGACACTTTGGAGTGTTACACTTCGAGTATTGACAGCTTGGAGTGTGACACATTGAGCTGTGTCAGTTGCGAGAGTGACACATTGAGCTGTGACAGTTAGGAGTGTGAGACATCGAGCTGTGACAGTTTGGAGTGTGACACATTGAGCTGTGACACCTGGGAGTGTGACACTTCGAGCTGTTACAGTTTGGAGTGTGACACATCGAGCTGTGACAGTTTGGAGAGTGACACATCGAGCTGTGACACTTTCGAGTGTGACACATCGAGCTGTGACAGTTTGGAGTGTGACACATTGAACTGTGACAGTTTGGAATGTGACACATTGAACTGTGAAAGTTTGGAGTGTGTCACATTGAGCTGTGACAGTTTGAAGTATGACACATCGAGCTGTAACAATTTGGAGTGTGACACATTGAGCTGTGACAGTTTGGAGTGTGACATATCGAGCTGTGACAGTTTGGAGTGTGAAACATTGAGCTGTGACACTTTGGTGTGTGACACTTTGAGCTGTGACAGTTTGGAGTGTGACACATTGAGCTGTGACACTTTGGTGTGTGACACTTTGAGATGTGACAGTTTGGAGTGTGACATATCGAGCTGTGATAGTTTGGAGTGTGACAAATCGAGGTGTGACAGTTTGGAGTGTCACCCATCGAGCTGTGATGCTTTGGAGTGTGTCACATCGAGCGGTGACAGTATGGAGTGTGACACCTTGACCTGTGACACTTTGGAATGTCACACTTTGAGCTGTGACAGTTTGGAGTGTGACACATTGAGCGGTGATGTTTTGGAATGTGACACATCGAGCTGTGACAGTTTGTAGCGTGACACATTGAGCTGTGATGCTTTGGAGTGTGACACATCGAGCTGTGATGCTTTGGAGTGCGACACATTGAACTGTGACAGTTTGGAGTGTGACACATTGAGCTGTGACACGTTGGAGTGTGACACATCGAGCTGTGATGCTTTGGAGTGTGACACATTGAGCTGTTCCATTTTGGAGTGTGACACATTGAGCTGTGATGCTTTGGAGTGTGACACTTCGAGCTGTGACAGTTTGGAGTGTGACCCATCGAGCTGTGACAGTTTGGAGTGTGACACATTAAGCTGTGACAGTTTGGAGTGTGACACATTGAGCGGTGATGCTTTGGAGTGTGACACATCGAGCTGTGACAGTTTGGAGTGTGACACATTGAGCTGTGATGCTTTGGAGTGTGACACATTGAACTGTTACATTTTGGAGTGTGACACATTGAGGTGTGACAGTTTGGAGTGTGACACATTGAGCTGTGATGCTTTGGAGTGTGACACATTGAACTGTTACATTTTGGAGTGTGACACATTGAGGTGTGACAGTTTGGAGTTTGACACATGGAGCGGTGACAGTTTGGAGTGTGACACATCGAGTTGTGACAGTTTGGAGTGTGACACATGGAGCGGTGACAGTTTGGAGTGTGACACATCGAGTTGTGACATTTTGGAGTGTGACACATTGAGCTGTGACAGTTTGGAGTGTGACACATCGAGTTATGACAGTTTGGAGTGCTACACATTGACCTTTGACAGTTTGGAGTGTGAAATATTGAGCTGTGATACTTTGGAGTGTAACTTATCGAGCTGTGACAGTTTGGTGTGTGACACATTGAGCTGTGACTCTTTGGAGTGTGACAGATCGAGCTGTGACAGTTTGGAGTGTGACACATTGAGCTGTGAAATTTTGCATTCTGACACATCGAGCTGTGACAGTTTGGAGTGTGATATATTGAGCTGTGACAGTTTGGAGTGTGACACATCGAGCTGTGACAGTTCTGAGTGTGACACATCGAGCTTTGACAGTTTGGAGTGTGACACATCGAGCTGTGATGCTTTGGAATGTTACACTTTGAGCTTTGACAGTTTGGAGTGTGACACATTGAGCTGTTACATTTTGGAGTGTTACACATTGAGGTGTGACAGTTTGGAGTGTGACACATTGAGCTGTGACAGTTTGGAGTGTGACACATTGAGCTGTGACAGTTTGGAGTGTGATACATTGAGCTGTGATGCTTTGGAGGGTTACACATTGAGCTGTGACAGTTTGTCGTGTGACACATTGAGCTGTGATGCTTTGGAGTGTGACACATCGAGCGGTGACAGTTTGTCGTGTGACACATTGAGCTGTGACAGTTTGGAGGGTGACACATTCTGCGGTGATGCTTTGGAGTGTGACTCATTGAGCTGTTATAGTTTGGAGTGTGACACATCGAGCTGTGACTGTTTGGAGTGTGACACATCGAGCTGTGATGCTTTGGAGTGTGACACATCGAGCTGTGACAGTTTGGAGCGTGACACATTGAGCTGTGATGCTTTGGAGTGTGACACATCGAGCTGTGACAGTTTGTAGTGTGACACATCGAGCTGTGACAGTTTGGAGTGTGACACATTGAGCTGTGATGATTTGGAGAGTGACACATTGAGCTGTGACAGTTTGGAGTGTGACACATCGAGCTGTGATGCTTTGGATTGTGACACATTGAGCTGTGACAGTTTGGAGTGTGAAATATTGAGCTGTGATACTTTGGAGTGTAACTTATCGAGCTGTGACAGTTTGGAGTGTGACACATCGAGCTGTGATGCTTTGGTGTGTGACACATTGAGCTGTGACTCTTTGGAGTGTGACAGATCGAGCTGTGACAGTTTGGAGTGTGACACTTTGAGCTTTGACGCTTTGGAGTGTGAAACATTGAGCTGTGACAGTTTGGAATGTGACACATTGAGCTGTGACAGTTTGGAGTGTTACACATTCAGCTGTGACAGTTTGGAGTGTGACACATTGAGCTGTGACGCTTTGGAGTGTGACACATCGAGCTGTGAAATTTTGCATTCTGACACATCGAGCTGTGACATTTTGGAGTGTGATATATTGAGCTGTGACAGTTTGGAGTGTGACACATCGAGCTGTGACAGTTTGGAGTGTGACACATCGAGCTGTGACAGTTTTGAGTGTGACACAGCGAGCTTTGACAGTTTGGAGTGTGACACATTGAGCTGTGACACTTTGGAATGTTACACTTTGAGCTGTGACAGTTTGGAGTGTGACACATTGAGCTGTGACAGTTTGGAGTGTGACACTTTGAGCTTTGACGCTTTGGAGTGTGACACATTGAGCTGTGACAGTTTGGAGTGTGACACATTGAGCTGTGACAGTTTGGAGTGTTACACATTCAGCTGTGACAGTTTGGAGTGTGACACATTGAGCTGTGACGCTTTGGAGTGTGACACATCGAGCTGTGAAATTTTGCATTCTGACACATCGAGCTGTGACATTTTGGAGTGTGATATATTGAGCTGTGACAGTTTGGAGTGTGACACATCGAGCTGTGACAGTTTGGAGTGTGACACATCGAGCTGTGACAGTTTTGAGTGTGACACAGCGAGCTTTGACAGTTTGGAGTGTGACACATTGAGCTGTGACACTTTGGAATGTTACACTTTGAGCTGTGACAGTTTGGAGTGTGACACATTGAGCTGTGACAGTTTGGAGAGTGATACATCGAGCTGTGATGCTTTGGAATGTTACACTTTGAGCTTTGACAGTTTGGAGTGTGACACATTGAGCTGTGACAGTTTGGAGTGTGATACATTGAGCTGTGATGCTTTGGAGTGTGACACATCGAGCGGTGACAGTTTGTCGTGTGACACATTGAGCTGTGACAGTTTGGAGTGTGACACATTCTGCGGTGATGCTTTGGAGTGTGACTCATTGAGCTGCTATAGTTTGGAGTGTGACACATCGAGCTGTGACTGTTTGGAGCGTGACACATTGAGCTGTGATGCTTTGGAGTGTGACACCTTGACCTGTGACACTTTGGAATGTCACACTTTGAGCTGTGACAGTTTGGAGTGTGACACATTGAGCGGTGATGTTTTGGAATGTGACACATCGAGCTGTGACAGTTTGTAGCGTGACACATTGAGCTGTGATGCTTTGGAGTGTGACACATCGAGCTGTGATGCTTTGGAGTGTGACACATCGAGCTGTGATGCTTTGGAGTGTGACACATTGAGCTGTTCCATTTTGGAGTGTGACACATTGAGCTGTGATGCTTTGAAGTGTGACACTTCGAGCTGTGACAGTTTGGAGTGTGACTCATTGAGCTGTGACAGTTTGGAGTGTGACACATCAAGCTGTGACAGTTTGGAGTGTGACACATTGAGCGGTGATGCTTTGGAGTGTGACTCATCGAGCTGTGACAGTTTGGAGTGTGACACATTGAGCTGTGATGCTTTGGAGTGTGACACATTGAACTGTTACATTTTGGAGTGTGACACATTGAGGTGTGACAGTTTGGAGTGTGACACATTGAGCTGTGACAGTTTGGAGTGTGACACATGGAGCGGTGACAGTTTGGAGTGTGACACATCGAGTTGTGACATTTTGGAGTGTGACACATTGAACTGTTACAGTTTGGAGTGTGACACATTGAGCTGTGATGCTTTGGATTGTGACACATTGAGCTGTGACAGTTTGGAGTGTGACACATCGAGCTGTGACTGTTTGGAGCGTGACACATTGAGCTGTGATGCTTTGGAGTGTGACACCTTGACCTGTGACACTTTGGAATGTCACACTTTGAGCTGTGACAGTTTGGAGTGTGACACATTGAGCGGTGATGTTTTGGAA
The DNA here is from genome assembly GCF_035084215.1 of Heptranchias perlo. Classification (NCBI taxonomy): domain Eukaryota; kingdom Metazoa; phylum Chordata; class Chondrichthyes; order Hexanchiformes; family Hexanchidae; genus Heptranchias; species Heptranchias perlo. Next base: position 6,660,434 of record NC_090350.1, on the reverse strand, counting down.
TGTGACACATCGAGCTGTGACAGTTTGTAGCGTGACACATTGAGCTGTGATGCTTTGGAGTGTGACACATCGAGCTGTGATGCTTTGGAGTGTGACACATCGAGATGTGATGCTTTGGAGTGTGACACATTGAGCTGTTCCATTTTGGAGTGTGACACATTGAGCTGTGATGCTTTGGAGTGTGACACTTCGAGCTGTGACAGTTTGGAGTGTGACTCATTGAGCTGTGACAGTTTGGAGTGTGACACATCAAGCTGTGACAGTTTGGAGTGTGACACATTGAGCGGTGATGCTTTGGAGTGTGACTCATCGAGCTGTGACAGTTTGGAGTGTGACACATTGAGCTGTGATGCTTTGGAGTGTGACACATTGAACTGTTACAGTTTGGAGTGTGACACATTGAGCTGTGATGCTTTGGATTGTGACACATTGAGCTGTTACAGTTTGGAGTGTGACACATTGAGCTGTGACAGTTTGGAGTGCTACACATTGACCTTTGACAATTTGGAGTGTGAAATATTGAGCTGTGATACTTTGGAGTGTAACTTATCGAGCTGTGACAGTTTGGTGTGTGACACATTGAGATGTGAAATTTTGCATTCTGACACATCGAGCTGTGACAGTTTGGAGTGTGATATATTGAGCTGTGACAGTTTGGAGTGTGACACATCGAGCTGTGACAGTTTTGAGTGTGACACATCGAGCTTTGACAGTTTGGAGTGTGACACATCGAGCTGTGACAGTTTGGAGTGTGACACATTGAGCTGTGACAGTTTTGAGTGTGACACATCGAGCTTTGGACAGTTTGGAGTGTGACACATCGAGCTGTGATGCTTTGGAATGTTACACTTTGAGCTTTGACAGTTTGGAGTGTGACACATTGAGCTGTTACATTTTGGAGTGTTACACATTGAGGTGTGACAGTTTGGAGTGTGACACATTGAGCTGTGACAGTTTGGAGTGTGACACATTGAGCTGTGACAGTTTGGAGTGTGATACATTGAGCTGTGATGCTTTGGAGTGTTTCACATTGAGCTGTGACAGTTTGTCGTGTGACACATTGAGCTGTGATGCTTTGGAGTGTGACACATCGAGCGGTGACAGTTTGTCGTGTGACCCATTGAGCTGTGACAGTTTGGAGTGTGACACATTCTGCGGTGATGCTTTGGAGTGTGACTCATTGAGCTGTTATTGTTTGGAGTGTGACACATCGAGCTGTGACTGTTTGGAGTGTGACACATCAAGCTGTGATGCTTTGGAGTGTGACACATCGAGCTGTGACAGTTTGGAGTGTGACACATTGAGCTGTGATGCTTTGGAGTGTGACACATCGAGCTGTGACAGTTTGTAGTGTGACACATCAAGCTGTGACAGTTTGGAGTGTGACACATCAAGCTGTGACAGTTTGGAGTGTGACACATTGATCTGTGATGATTTGGAGAGTGACACATTGAGCTGTGACAGTTTGGAGTGTGACACATCGAGCTGTGATGCTTTGGATTGTGACACATTGAGCTGGACAGTTTGGAGTGTGAAATATTGAGCTGTGATACTTTGGAGTGTAACTTATCGAGCTGTGACAGTTTGAAGTGTGACACATTGAGTTGTGATGCTTTGGTGTGTGACACATTGAGCTGTGACTCTTTGGAGTGTGACAGATCGAGCTGTGACAGTTTGAAGTGTGACACTTTGAGCTGTGATGCTTTGGAGTGTGACACATCGAGCTGTGACAGTTTGGAGCGTGACACATTGAGCTGTGATGCTTTGGAGTGTGACACATCGAGCTGTGACAGTTTGTAGTGTGACACATTGAGCTGTGACAGTTTGGAGTGTGACACATCAAGCTGTGACAGTTTGGAGTGTGACACATCGAGCGTTGATGCTTTGGAGTGTGACACATTGAACTGTGACAGTTTGTAGCGTGACACATTGAGCTGTGATGCTTTGGAGTGTGACACATCGAGCTGTGATGCTTTGGAGTGTGACACATCGAGCTGTGATGCTTTGGAGTGTGACACATCGAGCTGTGATGCTTTGGAGTGTGACACATCGAGCTGTGATGCTTTGGAGTGTGACACATTGAGCTGTTCCATTTTGGAGTGTGACACATTGAGCTGTGATGCTTTGAAGTGTGACACTTCGAGCTGTGACAGTTTGGAGTGTGACTCATTGAGCTGTGACAGTTTGGAGTGTGACACATCAAGCTGTGACAGTTTGGAGTGTGACACATTGAGCGGTGATGCTTTGGAGTGTGACTCATCGAGCTGTGACAGTTTGGAGTGTGACACATTGAGCTGTGATGCTTTGGAGTGTGACACATTGAACTGTTACATTTTGGAGTGTGACACATTGAGGTGTGACAGTTTGGAGTGTGACACATTGAGCTGTGACAGTTTGGAGTGTGACACATGGAGCGGTGACAGTTTGGAGTGTGACACATCGAGTTGTGACATTTTGGAGTGTGACACATTGAACTGTTACAGTTTGGAGTGTGACACATTGAGCTGTGATGCTTTGGATTGTGACACATTGAGCTGTGACAGTTTGGAGTGTGACACATCGAGCTGTGACTGTTTGGAGCGTGACACATTGAGCTGTGATGCTTTGGAGTGTGACACCTTGACCTGTGACACTTTGGAATGTCACACTTTGAGCTGTGACAGTTTGGAGTGTGACACATTGAGCGGTGATGTTTTGGAATGTGACACATCGAGCTGTGACAGTTTGTAGCGTGACACATTGAGCTGTGATGCTTTGGAGTGTGACACATCGAGCTGTGATGCTTTGGAGTGTGACACATCGAGATGTGATGCTTTGGAGTGTGACACATTGAGCTGTTCCATTTTGGAGTGTGACACATTGAGCTGTGATGCTTTGGAGTGTGACACTTCGAGCTGTGACAGTTTGGAGTGTGACTCATTGAGCTGTGACAGTTTGGAGTGTGACACATCAAGCTGTGACAGTTTGGAGTGTGACACATTGAGCGGTGATGCTTTGGAGTGTGACTCATCGAGCTGTGACAGTTTGGAGTGTGACACATTGAGCTGTGATGCTTTGGAGTGTGACACATTGAACTGTTACAGTTTGGAGTGTGACACATTGAGCTGTGATGCTTTGGATTGTGACACATTGAGCTGTTACAGTTTGGAGTGTGACACATTGAGCTGTGACAGTTTGGAGTGCTACACATTGACCTTTGACAATTTGGAGTGTGAAATATTGAGCTGTGATACTTTGGAGTGTAACTTATCGAGCTGTGACAGTTTGGTGTGTGACACATTGAGATGTGAAATTTTGCATTCTGACACATCGAGCTGTGACAGTTTGGAGTGTGATATATTGAGCTGTGACAGTTTGGAGTGTGACACATCGAGCTGTGACAGTTTTGAGTGTGACACATCGAGCTTTGACAGTTTGGAGTGTGACACATCGAGCTGTGACAGTTTGGAGTGTGACACATTGAGCTGTGACAGTTTTGAGTGTGACACATCGAGCTTTGGACAGTTTGGAGTGTGACACATCGAGCTGTGATGCTTTGGAATGTTACACTTTGAGCTTTGACAGTTTGGAGTGTGACACATTGAGCTGTTACATTTTGGAGTGTTACACATTGAGGTGTGACAGTTTGGAGTGTGACACATTGAGCTGTGACAGTTTGGAGTGTGACACATTGAGCTGTGACAGTTTGGAGTGTGATACATTGAGCTGTGATGCTTTGGAGTGTTTCACATTGAGCTGTGACAGTTTGTCGTGTGACACATTGAGCTGTGATGCTTTGGAGTGTGACACATCGAGCGGTGACAGTTTGTCGTGTGACCCATTGAGCTGTGACAGTTTGGAGTGTGACACATTCTGCGGTGATGCTTTGGAGTGTGACTCATTGAGCTGTTATTGTTTGGAGTGTGACACATCGAGCTGTGACTGTTTGGAGTGTGACACATCAAGCTGTGATGCTTTGGAGTGTGACACATCGAGCTGTGACAGTTTGGAGTGTGACACATTGAGCTGTGATGCTTTGGAGTGTGACACATCGAGCTGTGACAGTTTGTAGTGTGACACATCAAGCTGTGACAGTTTGGAGTGTGACACATCAAGCTGTGACAGTTTGGAGTGTGACACATTGATCTGTGATGATTTGGAGAGTGACACATTGAGCTGTGACAGTTTGGAGTGTGACACATCGAGCTGTGATGCTTTGGATTGTGACACATTGAGCTGGACAGTTTGGAGTGTGAAATATTGAGCTGTGATACTTTGGAGTGTAACTTATCGAGCTGTGACAGTTTGAAGTGTGACACATTGAGTTGTGATGCTTTGGTGTGTGACACATTGAGCTGTGACTCTTTGGAGTGTGACAGATCGAGCTGTGACAGTTTGAAGTGTGACACTTTGAGCTGTGATGCTTTGGAGTGTGACACATCGAGCTGTGACAGTTTGGAGCGTGACACATTGAGCTGTGATGCTTTGGAGTGTGACACATCGAGCTGTGACAGTTTGTAGTGTGACACATTGAGCTGTGACAGTTTGGAGTGTGACACATCAAGCTGTGACAGTTTGGAGTGTGACACATCGAGCGTTGATGCTTTGGAGTGTGACACATTGAACTGTGACAGTTTGTAGCGTGACACATTGAGCTGTGATGCTTTGGAGTGTGACACATCGAGCTGTGATGCTTTGGAGTGTGACACATCGAGCTGTGATGCTTTGGAGTGTGACACATCGAGCTGTGATGCTTTGGAGTGTGACACATCGAGCTGTGATGCTTTGGAGTGTGACACATTGAGCTGTTCCATTTTGGAGTGTGACACATTGAGCTGTGATGCTTTGAAGTGTGACACTTCGAGCTGTGACAGTTTGGAGTGTGACTCATTGAGCTGTGACAGTTTGGAGTGTGACACATCAAGCTGTGACAGTTTGGAGTGTGACACATTGAGCGGTGATGCTTTGGAGTGTGACTCATCGAGCTGTGACAGTTTGGAGTGTGACACATTGAGCTGTGATGCTTTGGAGTGTGACACATTGAACTGTTACATTTTGGAGTGTGACACATTGAGGTGTGACAGTTTGGAGTGTGACACATTGAGCTGTGACAGTTTGGAGTGTGACACATGGAGCGGTGACAGTTTGGAGTGTGACACATCGAGTTGTGACATTTTGGAGTGTGACACATTGAACTGTTACAGTTTGGAGTGTGACACATTGAGCTGTGATGCTTTGGATTGTGACACATTGAGCTGTGACAGTTTGGAGTGTGACACATCGAGCTGTGACTGTTTGGAGCGTGACACATTGAGCTGTGATGCTTTGGAGTGTGACACCTTGACCTGTGACACTTTGGAATGTCACACTTTGAGCTGTGACAGTTTGGAGTGTGACACATTGAGCGGTGATGTTTTGGAATGTGACACATCGAGCTGTGACAGTTTGTAGCGTGACACATTGAGCTGTGATGCTTTGGAGTGTGACACATCGAGCTGTGATGCTTTGGAGTGTGACACATCGAGATGTGATGCTTTGGAGTGTGACACATTGAGCTGTTCCATTTTGGAGTGTGACACATTGAGCTGTGATGCTTTGGAGTGTGACACTTCGAGCTGTGACAGTTTGGAGTGTGACTCATTGAGCTGTGACAGTTTGGAGTGTGACACATCAAGCTGTGACAGTTTGGAGTGTGACACATTGAGCGGTGATGCTTTGGAGTGTGACTCATCGAGCTGTGACAGTTTGGAGTGTGACACATTGAGCTGTGATGCTTTGGAGTGTGACACATTGAACTGTTACAGTTTGGAGTGTGACACATTGAGCTGTGATGCTTTGGATTGTGACACATTGAGCTGTTACAGTTTGGAGTGTGACACATTGAGCTGTGACAGTTTGGAGTGCTACACATTGACCTTTGACAATTTGGAGTGTGAAATATTGAGCTGTGATACTTTGGAGTGTAACTTATCGAGCTGTGACAGTTTGGTGTGTGACACATTGAGATGTGAAATTTTGCATTCTGACACATCGAGCTGTGACAGTTTGGAGTGTGATATATTGAGCTGTGACAGTTTGGAGTGTGACACATCGAGCTGTGACAGTTTTGAGTGTGACACATCGAGCTTTGACAGTTTGGAGTGTGACACATCGAGCTGTGACAGTTTGGAGTGTGACACATTGAGCTGTGACAGTTTTGAGTGTGACACATCGAGCTTTGGACAGTTTGGAGTGTGACACATCGAGCTGTGATGCTTTGGAATGTTACACTTTGAGCTTTGACAGTTTGGAGTGTGACACATTGAGCTGTTACATTTTGGAGTGTTACACATTGAGGTGTGACAGTTTGGAGTGTGACACATTGAGCTGTGACAGTTTGGAGTGTGACACATTGAGCTGTGACAGTTTGGAGTGTGATACATTGAGCTGTGATGCTTTGGAGTGTTTCACATTGAGCTGTGACAGTTTGTCGTGTGACACATTGAGCTGTGATGCTTTGGAGTGTGACACATCGAGCGGTGACAGTTTGTCGTGTGACCCATTGAGCTGTGACAGTTTGGAGTGTGACACATTCTGCGGTGATTCTTTGGAGTGTGACTCATTGAGCTGTTATTGTTTGGAGTGTGACACATCGAGCTGTGACTGTTTGGAGTGTGACACATCAAGCTGTGATGCTTTGGAGTGTGACACATCGAGCTGTGACAGTTTGGAGTGTGACACATTGAGCTGTGATGCTTTGGAGTGTGACACATCGAGCTGTGACAGTTTGTAGTGTGACACATCAAGCTGTGACAGTTTGGAGTGTGACACATCAAGCTGTGACAGTTTGGAGTGTGACACATTGAGCTGTGATGATTTGGAGAGTGACACATTGAGCTGTGACAGTTTGGAGTGTGACACATCGAGCTGTGATGCTTTGGATTGTGACACATTGAGCTGGACAGTTTGGAGTGTGAAATATTGAGCTGTGATACTTTGGAGTGTAACTTATCGAGCTGTGACAGTTTGAAGTGTGACACATTGAGTTGTGATGCTTTGGTGTGTGACACATTGAGCTGTGACTCTTTGGAGTGTGACAGATCGAGCTGTGACAGTTTGAAGTGTGACACTTTGAGCTGTGATGCTTTGGAGTGTGACACATCGAGCTGTGACAGTTTGGAGCGTGACACATTGAGCTGTGATGCTTTGGAGTGTGACACATCGAGCTGTGACAGTTTGTAGTGTGACACATTGAGCTGTGACAGTTTGGAGTGTGACACATCAAGCTGTGACAGTTTGGAGTGTGACACATCGAGCGTTGATGCTTTGGAGTGTGACACATCGAGCTGTGATGATTTGGAGAGTGACACATTGAGCTGTTACATTTTGGAGTGTGACACATTGAGCTGTTACATTTTGGAGTGTGACACATTGAGGTATGACAGTTTGGAGTGTGACACATTGAGCTGTGACAGTTTGGAGTGTCACCCATCGAGATGTGACAGTTTGGAGTGTGACACAATAAGCTGTGACAGTTTGGAGTGTGACACAATAAGCTGTGACAGTTTGGAGTGTCACCCATTGAGCTGTGACAGTTTGGAGTGTGACACATTGAGCTGTGACAGTTTGGAGTGTCACCCATCCAGCTGTGATGCTTTGGAGTGTGACACATCGAGCGGTGACAGTTTGGAGTGTGAAACATTGAGCTGTGACACTTTGGAGTGTTGCACTTCGAGCTGTGACAGGTTGTTTTGTTCGACATCGAGCTGCGAAAGTTTGGAGTGTGACACATTGAACTGTGACAGTTTGGAGTGTGACACATCGAGCTGTGACCGTTTGGAGTGTGACACATTGAGCTGTGACAGTTTGGAGTGTCACCCATCGAGCTGTGACGCTTTGGAGTGTGACACGTTGAGCTGTGACAGTTTGGAGTGTGACACATCGAGCTGTGACAGTTTGGAGTGTGACACAATAAGCTGTGACAGTTTGGAGTGTGACACAATAAGCTGTGACAGTTTGGAGTGTGACACATTGAGCTGTGACAGTTTGGAGTGTCACCCATCGAGCTGTGATGCTTTGGAGTGTGACACATCGAGCGGTGACAGTTTGGAGTGTGACACATTGAGCTGTGACACTTTGGAGTGTTGCACTTCGAGCTGTGACAGGTTGTTGTGTTCGACATCGAGCTGTGAAAGTTTGGAGTGTGACACATTGAACTGTGACAGTTTGGAGTGTGACACATCGAGCTGTGACCGTTTGGAGTGCGACACATTGACCTTTGACAGTTTGGAGTGTGAAATATTGAGCTGTGATACTTTGGAGTGTGACTCATCGAGCTGTGACAGTTTGGAGTGTGACACATTGAGCTGTGACGCTTTGTTGTGTGACACATTGAGCTGTGACTCTTTGGCGTGTGACAGATCGAGCTGTAACAATTTGGAGTGTGTCACTTTGAGCTGTGACGCTTTGGAGTGTGACACGTTGAGGTGTGACAGTTTGGAGTGTGACACATTGAGCTGTGACAGTTTGGAGTGTCACCCATCGAGCTGTGATGCTTTGGAGTGTGACACATCGAGCGGTGACAGTTTGGAGTGTGACACATTGAGCTGTGAAAGCTTGGAGTGTGACACATTGATCTGTGACATTTTGGAGTGTGACACATTGAACTGTGACAGTTTGGAGTGTGACACATCGAGCTGTGACAGTTTGGAGTGCGACACATTGACCTTTGACAGTTTGGAGTGTGAAATATTGAGCTGTGATACTTTGGAGTGTGACTCATCGAGCTGTGACAGTTTGGAGTGTGTCACTTTGAGCTGTGACGCTTTGGAGTGTGACACGTTGAGCTGTGACAGTTTGGAGTGTGACACATCGAGCTGTGACAGTTTGGAGTGTGACACAATAAGCTGTGACAGTTTGGAGTGTGACACAATAAGCTGTGACAGTTTGGAGTGTGACACAATAAGCTGTGACAGTTTGGAGTGTGACACATTGAGCTGTGACACTTTGGAGTGTTGCACTTCGAGCTGTGACAGGTTGTTGTGTTCGACATCGAGCTGTGAAGGTTTGGAGTGTGACACATTGAACTGTGACAGTTTGGAGTGTGACACATCGAGCTGTGACAGTTTGGAGTGCGACACATTGACCTTTGACAGTTTGGAGTGTGAAATATTGAGCTGTGATACTTTGGAGTGTGACTCATCGAGCTGTGACAGTTTGGAGTGTTACACATTGAGCTGTGATGCTTTGTTGTGTGACACATTGAGCTGTGACTCTTTGGCGTGTGACAGATCGAGCTGTAACAATTTGGAGTGTGTCACTTTGAGCTGTGACGCTTTGGAGTGTGACACGTTGAGGTGTGACAGTTTGGAGTGTGACACATTGAGCTGTGACAGTTTGGAGTGTCACCCATCGAGCTGTGATGCTTTGGAGTGTGACACATCGAGCGGTGCCAATTTGGAGTGTGACACATTGAGCTGTGACATTTTGGAGTGTGACACATTGAACTGTGACAGTTTGGAGTGTGACACATCGAGCTGTGACAGTTTGGAGTGCGACACATTGACCTTTGACAGTTTGGAGTGTGAAATATTGAGCTGTGATACTTTGGAGTGTGACTCATCGAGCTGTGACAGTTTGGAGTGTGACACATTGAGCTGTGACGCTTTGTTGTGTGACACATTGAGCTGTGACTCTTTGGAGTGTGACAGATCGAGCTGTAACAATTTGGAGTGTGTCACTTTGAGCTGTGACGCTTTGGAGTGTGACACGTTGAGCTTTTACAGTTTGGAATGTGACACATTGAGCTGTGACAGTTTGGAGTGTTACACATTCAGCTGTGACAGTTTGGAGTGTGACACGTTGAGTTGTGACGCTTTGGAGTGTGACACATCGAGCTGTGAAATTTTGGATTCTGACACATCGAGCTGTGACATTTTGGAGTGTGATATATTGAGCTGTGACAGTTTGGCGTGTGATATATTGAGCTGTGACAGTTTGGAGTGTGACATATCGAGCTGTGACAGTTTCAAGTGTGATGCATCGAGCTGTGACAGTTTGGAATGTGACACATTGAGCTGTGACACTTTCGAATGTTACACTTTGAGCTGTGACAGTTTGGAGTGTGACATATTGAGCTGTGACAGTTTGGAGTGTGACACATTGAGCTGTGATGCTTTGATGTGTGACACATTGAGCTGTGACTCTTTGGAGTGTGACAGATCGAGCTGTGACAGTTTGGAGTGTGACACATTGAGCTGTTACAGTTTGGAATGTGACACATTGAGCTGTGACAGTTTGGAGTGTTACACATTCAGCTGTGACAGTTTGGAGTGTGACACATTGAGCTGTGATGCTTTGGTGTGTGACACATTGAGCTGTGACTCTTTGGAGTGTGACAGATCGAGCTGTGACAGTTTGGAGTGTGACACATTGAGCTGTGACAGTTTGGAGTGAGACACATCGAGCTGTGACAGTTTGGAGTGTGACACATCGAGCTGTGACAGTTTGGAGTGTGACACATTGAGCTGCGACAGTTTGTCGTGTGACAAATTGAGCTGTGATGCTTTGGAGTGTGACACATCGAGCGGTGACAGTTTGTCATGTGACACATTGAGCTGTGACAGTTTGGAGTGTGACACATCGAGCTGTGATGCTTTGGAATGTGACACATCGAGCTGTTACATTTTGGAGTGTGACACATTGAGGTGTGACAGTTTGGAGTGTCACCCATTGAGCTGTGACAATTTGGAGTGTGACACATTGAGCTGTGATGCTTTGAGTGTGACACTTCGAGCTGTGACAGTTTGGAGTGTGACCCATCGAGCTGTGACAGTTTGTAGTGTGACACATCAAGCTGTGACAGTTTGGAGTGTGACACATCGTGCTGTGATGCTTTGGAGTTTGACTCATCGAGCTGTGACAGTTTGTAGTGTGACACATCAAGCTGTGACAGTTTGGAGTGTGACACATCGAGCGGTGACAGTTTGGAGTGTGACACATTGACCTGTGACACTTTGGAATGTCACAATTTGAGCTGTGACAGTTTGGAGTGTGACACATCGAGCTGTGACAGTTTGTAGTGTGACACATCAAGCTGTGACAGTTTGGAGTGTGATAAATCGAGCTGTGACATTTTGGAGTGTGACACATCGTGCTGTGATGCTTTGGAGTTTGCCTCATCGAGCTGTGACAGTTTGTAGTGTGACACATCAAGCTGTGACAGTTTGGAGTGTGACACATCGAGCGGTGACAGTTTGGAGTGTGACACATTGACCTGTGACACTTTGGAATGTCACAATTTGAGCTGTGACAGTTTGGAGTGTGACACATCAAGCTGTGACAGTTTGTAGTGTGACACATCAAGCTGTGACAGTTTGTAGTGTGACACATCGAGCTGTGACACTTTGTAGTGTGACACATCAAGCTGTGACAGTTTGGAGTGTGACACATCGAGCGGTGACAGTTTGGAGTGTGACACATTGAGCTGTGATGCTTTGGAGTGTGACACATCGAGCGGTGACAGTTTGGAGTGTGACACATTGACCTGTGACACTTTGGAATGTCACAATTTGAGCTGTGACAGTTTGGAGTGTGACACATCGAGCTGTGACAGTTTGGAGTGTGACACATTGAGCTGTGATGCTTTGGAGTGTGACACATCGAGCGGTGACAGTTTGGAGTGTGACACATCGAGCTGTGACAGTTTGTAGTGTGACACATCAAGCTGTGACAGTTTGGAGTGTGACACATCGAGCGGTGACAGTTTGGAGTGTGACACATTGAGCTGTGATGCTTTGGAGTGTGACACATCGAGCGGTGACAGTTTGTCGTTTGGCACATTGAGCTGTGACAATTTGGCGCGTGACACATCGAGCTGTGACTGTTTGGAGTGTGACATATCGAGCTGTGATGCTTTGGAGTGTGACACTTCGAGCGGTGACAGTTTGGAGTGTGACACATTGACCTGTGACACTTTGGAATGTCACAATTTGAGCTGTGACAGTTTGGAGTGTGACACATCGAGCTGTGACAGTTTGGAGTGTGACACATTGAGCTGTGATGCTTTGGAGTGTGACACATCGAGCGGTGACAGTTTGGAGTGTGACACATCGAGCTGTGACAGTTTGGAGTGTGTCACATTGAGTGGTGATGCTTTGGAATGTGACACATCGAGCTGTGACAGTTTGTAGTGTGACACATCTTGCTGTGACAGTTTGGAGTGTGACACATCAAGCTGTGACAGTTTGGAGTGTGACACATCGAGCGGTGACAGTTTGGAGTGTGACACATCGAGCTGTGATGCTTTGGAGTGCGACACATTGAACTGTGACAGTTTGGAGTGTGACACATTGAGCTGTGACACGTTGGAGTGTGACACATTGAGCTGTGACACGTTGGAGTGTGACACATCGAGCTGTGACGGTTTGGAGTGTGACACATTGAGCTGTGATGCTTTGGAGAGTGACACATTGAGCTGTTACATTTTGGAGTGTGACACATTGAGGTGTGACAGTTTGGAGTGTGACACATCGAGCTGTGACAGTTTGGAGTGTGACACGTTGAGCTGTGATGCTTTGGAGTGTGACACATTGACCTTTGACAATTTGGAGTGTGAAATATTGAGCTGTGACAGTTTGGAGTGTGACACATTGAGCTGTGAAATTTTGGATTCTGACACATCGAGCTGTGACAGTTTGGAGTGTTTTTTGTTGAGCTGTGACACTTTGGAGTGTTGCACTTCGAGCTGTGACACGTTGGTGGGTTGGTGTTTTAGACATCGAGCTGTGAGAGTTTGGAGTTTGACTCCTCGATCAGTGACAGTTTGGAGTGTGAAATATTGAGCTGTGATACTTTGGAGTGTGACTCATCGAGCTGTGACAGTTTGGAGTGTGACAAATTGAGCTGTGACACTTTGGATTGTGACACATTGATCTGTCACAGTTTGGCGTGTGACTCATTGAGCTGTGACACTTTGGAGTGTGACACATCGAGCTGTGACAGTTTGGAGTGCGACACATTGACCATTGACAGTTTGGAGTGTGAAATATTGAGCTGTGATACTTTGGAGTGTGACTCATCGAGCTGTGACAGTTTGGAGTGTGACAAATTGAGCTGTGACACTTTGGATTGTGACACATTGAGCTGTGACAGTTTGGAGTGTAACACATTGAGCTGTGACAGTTTGGAGTGTGACACATTGAGCTGTGACGCTTTGGAGTGTGACACATCGAGCTGTGAAATTTTGGATTCTGACACGTCGAGCTGTGACAGTTTGGAGTGTGATATATTGAGCTGTGACAGTTTTGTGTGTGACACATCGAGCTGTGACAGTTTGGAGTGTGACACATCAAGCTGTGACAGTTTCGAGTGTGATAAATTGAGCTGTGACAGTTTTGGAGTGTGACACATCGAGCTGTGACAGTTTTGTGTGTGACACATCGAGCTGTGACAGTTTGGAGTGTGACACATTGAGCTGTGACACTTTGGAATGTTACACTTTGAGCTGTGACAGTTTGGAGTGTGACACATTGAGCTGTGACAGTTTGGAGTGTCACCCATCGAGCTGTGACAGTTTGGAGTGTGACACGTTGAGCTGTGATGCTTTGGAGTGTGACACATTGACCTTTGACAATTTGGAGTGTGAAATATCGAGCTGTGACAGTTTGGAGTGTGACACATTGAGCTGTGAAATTTTGGATTCTGACACATCGAGCTGTGACAGTTTGGAGTGTTATATGTTGAGCTGTGACACTTTGGAGTATTGCACTTCGAGCTGTGACACGTTGGTGGGTTCATGTTTTAGACATCGAGCTGTGAAAGTTTGGAGTTTGACTCCTCGATCAGTGACAGTTTGGAGTGTGAAATATTGAGCTGTGATACTTTGGAGTGTGACTCATCGAGCTTTGACAGTTTGGAGTGTGACAAATTGAGCTGTGACACTTTGGATTGTGATACATTGATCTGTCACAGTTTGGCGTGTGACTCATTGAGCTGTGACACTTTGGAGTGTGACACATCGAGCTGTGACAGTTTGGAGTGCGACACATTGACCATTGACAGTTTGGAGTGTGAAATATTGAGCTGTGATACTTTGGAGTGTGACTCATCGAGCTGTGACAATTTGGAGTGTGACACATTGAGCTGTGACGCTTTGGAGTGTGACACATCGAGCTGTGAAATTTTGGATTCTGACACATCGAGCTGTGACAGTTTGGAGTGTGATATATTGAGCTGTGACAGTTTGGAGTGTGACACATCAAGCTGTGACAGTTTCGAGTGTGATAAATTGAGCTGTGACAGTTCTGGAGTGTGACACATCGAGCTGTGACAGTTTTGTGTGTGACACATCGAGCTGTGACAGTTTGAAATGTTACACTTTGAGCTGTGACAGTTTGGAGTGTGACACATCGAGCTGTGACAGTTTGGAGTTTTACACATTGAGCTGTGACAGTTTGGAGTGTGATACATTGAGCTGTGACACTTTGAAATGTTACACTTTGAGCTGTGACAGTTTGGAGTGTGACACATCGAGCTGTGACAGTTTGGAGTGTTACACATTGAGCTGTGACAGTTTGGAGTGTGACACATCGAGCTGTGACTGTTTGGAGTGTGACACATTCTGCGGTGATGCTTTGGAGTGTGACACATTGAGCTGTGACAGTTTGGAGTGTGACACATCGAGCTGTGACTGTTTGGAGTGTGACACATCGAGCTGTGATGCTTTGGAGTGTGACACATTGAGCTGTTACATTTTGGAGTGTGACAAATCGAGGTGTGACAGTTTGGAGTGTGACACATTGAGCTGTGACAGTTTGGAGTGTGACACATTCTGCGGTGAGGCTTTGGAGTGTGACACATTGAGCTGTGACAGTTTGGAGTGTGACACATTGAGCTGTGACAGTTTGGAGTGTCACCCATCGAGCTGTGATGCTTTGGAGTGTGTCACATCGAGCGGTGACAGTTTGGAGTGTGACACATTGACCTGTGACACTTTGGAATGTCACACTTTGAGCTGTGACAGTTTGGAGTGTGTCACATTGAGTGGTGATGCTTTGGAATGTGACACATCGAGCTGTGACAGTTTGGAGCGTGACACATTGTGCTGTGATGCTTTGGAGTGTATCACATCGAGCTGTGATGCTTTGGAGTGCGGCTCATTGAACTGTGACAGTTTGGAGTGTGACACATTGAGCTGTTACATTTTGGAGCGTGACACATTGAGGTGTGACAGTTTGGAGTGTGACACATTGAGCTGTGACAGTTTGGAGTGTCACCCATCGAGCTGTAACTGTTTGGAGTGTCACCCATCAAGCTGTGACAGTTTGGAGTGAGACACATTCAGCTGTGACAGTTTGGATTCTGACACATTGAGCTGTTACAGTTTGGAGTGTGACACATCGAGCTGTGACGCTTTGGAGTGTGACACATTGAGCTGTGATGCTTTGGAGTGTGACTCATTGAGCTGTTACAGTTTGGAGTGTGACTCATTGAGCTTTGACGCTTTGGAGTGTGACACATTGAGCTGTGATGCTTTGGAGTGTGACTCATTGAGCTGTTACAGTTTGGAGTGTGACTCATTGAGCTGTGACTGTTTGGAGTGTGACTCATTGAGCTGTTACAGTTTGGAGTGTGACTCATTGAGCTGTGACTGTTTGGAGTGTGACACAATGAGCTGTGACGCTTTGGAGTGTGACTCATTGAGCTGTTACAATTTGGAGTGTGACACATCGAGCGGTGACAGTTTGGATTGTGACACATCAATCTATGACAGGTTGGAGTGTGACACATTGAGCTGTGACAGTTTGGAGTGTGACACATTGAGCTGTGATGCTTTGGAGTGTGACACATCAAGGTGTGACAGTTTGGAGTGTGACACATTGAGCTGTGACAGTTTGGAGTGTGACACGTTGAACTGTGATGCTTTGGAGTGTGACACACCGATCTGTTACATTTTAGATTCTGACACATCGAGCTGTGACAGTTTGGAGCATGACACATCGAGCTGTAACAGTTTGGGGTGTGACACATTGAGCATTGACAGTTTGGAGTCTGACACATTGAGCTGTGACACTTTGGAATGTGACACTTCGAGCTGTGACAGGTTGGAGGGGGACACATCGAGCTGTGACAGTTTGGAGTGTGACACATTGAGCTGTAACAGTTTGGGGTGTGACTCATTGAGCTGTTACAGTTTGGAGTGTGACTCATCGAGCTGTGACAGTTTGGAGTGTGACATATTGAGCTGTCACAGTTTGGAGTGTGACACATCGAGCTGTGACAGGTTGGAGTGTGACACATTGAACTGTGATAGTTTGGAGAGAGACACATTGAGCTGTGATGCTTTGGAGTGTGACACATCGAGCTGTGACAGGTTGGAGTGTGACACATTGTGCTGTTGCAGTTTGGAGTGTGACACTTTCAGCTGTGATAGTTTGGAGTGTGACACATTGAGCTGTGATAGTTTGGAGTGTGACACATTGAGCTGTTACAGTTTGGAGTACGACACATTGAGCTGTGTCAATTTTGAGTGTGACACATCAAGCTGTGACAGTCTGGATTGTGACAATTTGAGCTGTTACAATTTGGAGTATGACAATTTGAGCTGTGACACTTTGGAGTGTGACACATTGTGCTGTTACAGTTTGGAGTGTGACACATTGAGCTGTTCCAGTTTGGAGTGTGACACATTGAGCTGTGATAGTTTGGAGTGTGACACATTGAGCTGTTACAGTTTGAGGTGTGACACAACAAGCTGTGACAGTTTGGATTGTGACACATCGAGCGGTGACAGCTTGTCGTTTGGAACATTGAGCTGTGACAATTTGGCGCGTGACACATCGAGCTGTGACTGTTTGGAGTGTGACATATCGAGCTGTGATGCTTTGGAGTGTGACACATTGAGCGGTGACAGTTTGTCATTTGGCACATTGAGCTGTGACAATTTGGCGCGTGACACATCGAGCTGTGACTGTTTGGAGTGTGACATATCGAGCTGTGATGCTTTGGAGTGTGACACTTCGAGCGGTGACAGTTTGGAGTGTGACACATTGACCTGTGACACTTTGGAATTTCACAATTTGACCTGTGACAGTTTGGAGTGTGACACATCGAGCTGTGACTGTTTGGAGTGTGTCACATTGAGTGGTGATGCTTTGGAATGTGACACATCGAGCTGTGACAGTTTGTAGTGTGACACATCTTGCTGTGACAGTTTGGAGTGTGACACATCAAGCTGTGACAGTTTGGAGTGTGACACATCGAGCGGTGACAGTTTGGAGTGTGACACATCGAGCTGTGATGCTTTGGAGTGCGACACATTGAACTGTGACAGTTTGGAGTCTGACACATTGAGCTGTGACACGTTGGAGTGTGACACATTGAGCTGTGACACGTTGGAGTGTGACACATCGAGCTGTGACGGTTTGGAGTGTGACACATTGAGCTGTGATGCTTTTGAGAGAGACACATTGAGCTGTTACATTTTGGAGTGTGACACATTGAGGTGTGACAGTTTGGAGTGTGACACATTGAGCTGTGACAGTTTGGAGTGTCACCCATCGAGCTGTGACAGTTTGGAGTGTGACACGTTGAGCTGTGATGCTTTGGAGTGTGACACATTGACCTTTGACAATTTGGAGTGTGAAATATTGAGCTGTGACAGTTTGGAGTGTGACACATTGAGCTGTGAAATTTTGGATTCTGACACGTCGAGCTGTGACAGTTTGGAGTTTATATGTTGAGCTGTGACACTTTGGAGTATTGCACTTCGAGCTGTGACAGGTTGGTGGGTTGGTGTTTTAGACATCGAGCTGTGAAAGTTTGGAGTTTGACTCCTCGATCAGTGACAGTTTGGAGTGTGAAATATTGAGCTGTGATACTTTGGAGTGTGACTCATCGAGCTGTGACAGTTTGGAGTGTGACAAATTGAGCTGTGATACTTTGGATTGTGACACATCGAGCTGTGACAGTTTGGAGTGCGACACATTGACCTTTGACAGTTTGGAGTGTGAAATATTGAGCTGTGATACTTTGGAGTGTGACTCATCGAGCTGTGACAGTTTGGATTCTGACACATCGAGCTGTGACAGTTTGGAGTGTGATATATTGAGCTGTGACAGTTTTGGAGTGTGACACATCGAGCTGTGACAGTTTCGTGTGTGACACATCGAGCTGTGACAGTTTGGAGTGTGACACATTGAGCTGTGACACTTTGGAATGTTACACTTTGAGCTGTGACAGTTTGGAGTGTGACACATCGAGCTGTGACAGTTTGGAGTTTGACACATTGAGCTGTGACAGTTTGGAGTGTGACACATTGAGCTGTGACAGTTTATAGTGTGACACATCGAGCGGTGACAGTTTGGAGTGTGACACATTCTGCGGTGATGCTTTGGAGTGTGACACATCAAGGTGTGACAGTTTGGAGTGTGACACATCGAGCTGTGACTGTTTGGAGTGTGACACATCGAGCTGTTACATTTTGGAGTGTGACAAATCGAGGTGTGACAGTTTGGAGTGTGACACATTGAGCTGTGACAGTTTGGAGTGTGACACATTCTGCGGTGAGGCTTTGGAGTGTGTCACATTGAGCTGTGACAGTTTGGAGTGTGACACATTGAGCTGTGACAGTTTGGAGTGTCACCCATCGAGCTGTGATGCTTTGGAGTGTGCCACATCGAGCGGTGACAGTTTGGAGTGTGACACATTGAACTGTGACACTTTGGAATGTCACACTTTGAGCTGTGACAGTTTGGAGTGTGACACATCGAGCTGTGACAGTTTGGAGTGTGTCACATTGAGTGGTGATGCTTTGGAATGTGACACATCGAGCTGTGACAGTTTGGAGCGTGACACATTGTGCTGTGATGCTTTGGAGTGTATCACATTGAGCTGTGATGCTTTGGAGTGCGGCTCATTGAACTGTGACAGTTTGGAGTGTGACACATTGAGCTGTTACATTTTGGAGTGTGACACATTGAGGTGTGACAGTTTGGAGTGTGACACATTGAGCTGTGACAGTTTGGAGTGTCACCCATCGAGCTGTGACTGTTTGGAGTGTGACACATCGAGCTGTGATGCTTTGGAGTGTGACACATTGAGCTGTTACATTTTGGAGTGTGACAAATCGAGGTGTGACAGTTTGGAGTGTGACACATTGAGCTGTGACAGTTTGGAGTGTGACACATTGAGCTGTGACAGTTTGGAGTGTCACCCATCAAGCTGTGACAGTTTGGAGTGAGACACATTCAGCTGTGACAGTTTGGATTGTGACACATTCAGCTGTGACCTTTTGGATTCTGACACATTGAGCTGTTACAGTTTGGAGTGTGACACATTGAGCTGTGATGCTTTGGAGTGTGACACAATGAGCTGTGACGCTTTGGAGTGTGACACATCGAGCTGTGGCAGTTTAGAGTGTGACACATTGAGCTGTGACAGTTTGGAGTGTGACACATTGAACTGTTACAGTTTGGAGTGTGACGCATTGAGCTGTTACAGTTTGGAGCGTGACTCATTGAGCTGTGACTGTTTGGAGTGTGACACAATGAGCTGTGACGCTTTGGAGTGTGACTCATTGAGGTGTTACAATTTGGAGTGTGACACATCGAGCGGTGACAGTTTGGAATGTGACACATCAATCTGTGACAGGTTGGAGTGTGACACATTGAGCTGTGACAGTTTGGAGTGTGACACATTGAGCTGTGACAGTTTGGAGTGTGACACATTGATCTGTGATGCTTTGGAGTGTGACACATCAAGGTGTGACAGTTTGGAGTGTGACACATTGAGCTGTGACAGTTTGGAGTGTGACACGTTGAACTGTGATGCTTTGGAGTGTGACACACCGATCTGTTACATTTTAGATTCTGACACATCGAGCTGTGACAGTTTGGAGCATGACACATCGAGCTCTAACAGTTTGGGGTGTGACACATTGAGCAATGACAGTTTGGAGTGTGACACATTGAGCTGTGACACTTTGGAATGTGACACTTCGAGCTGTGACAGGTTGGAGGGTGACACATCGAGCTGTAACAGTTTGGGGTGTGACTCATTGAGCTGTTACAGTTTGGAGTGTGACTCATCGAGCTGTGACAGTTTGGAGTGTGACATATTGAGCTGTCACAGTTGGGAGTGTGACACATTGAGCTGTGCCAGTTTGGGGTGTGACACATCGAGCTGTGATGCTTTGGAGTGTGACACATCGAGCTGTGACAGGTTGGAGTGTGACACATTGAACTGTGATAGTTTGGAGAGAGACACATTGAGCTGTGATGCTTTGGAGTGTGACACATCGAGCTGTGACAGGTTGGAGTGTGACACATTGAGCTGTTGCAGTTTGGAGTGTGACACATTGAGCTGTGATAGTTTGGAGTGTGACACATTGAGCTGTAACAGTTTGGGGTGTGACTCATTGAGCTGTTACAGTTTGGAGTGTGACTCATCGAGCTGTGACAGTTTGGAGTGTGACATATTGAGCTGTCATAGTTGGGAGTGTGACACATTGAGCTGTGCCAGTTTGGGGTGTGACTCATCGAGCTGTGATGCTTTGGAGTGTGACACATCGAGCTGTGACAGGTTGGAGTGTGACACATTGAACTGTGATAGTTTGGAGAGAGACACATTGAGCTGTGATGCTTTGGAGTGTGACACATCGAGCTGTGACAGGTTGGAGTGTGACACATTGAGCTGTTGCAGTTTGGAGTGCGACACATTGAGCTGTGTCAATTTTGAGTGTGACACATCGAGCTGTGACAGTCTGGATTGTGACACTTTGAGCTGTTACAATTTGGAGTGTGACAATTTGAGCTGTGACACTTTGGAGTGTGATACATTGTGCTGTTACAGTTTGGAGTGTGACACATTGAGCTGTTCCAGTTTGGAGTGTGACACATTGAGCTGTGATAGTTTGGAGTGTGACACATTGAGCTGTTACAGTTTGAGGTGTGACACATCGTGCTGTGACAGTTTGGATTGTGACACATTGAGCTGTGACAGTTTGGAGTGTGACACATCGATTTGTGACAGTATGGAGTTTGACACATGAAGCTGTGCCAGTTTGGAGTGTGACACATCGAGCTGTGACACTTTGGAGTGTGAAACATCGAGCTGTGACAGTTTGGAGTGTGACACATCGATTTGTGACAGTATGGAGTTTGACACATGAAGCTGTGCCAGTTTGGAGTGTGACACATCGAGCTGTGACACTTTGGAGTGTGAAACATCGAGCTGTGTCTGTTTGGAGTGTGACACATCGAGCTGTGACAGTTTGGAGTGTGACATATCGAGCTGTGACAATTTGGAGTGTGACACATTGAGCTGTGACGCTTTGGAGTGTGATACTTCGAGCTCTGAAAGTTTGAAGTGTGACACATCGAGTTGTGACAGTTTGGAGTGTGACACATCGAGCTGTTGCAGTTTGGAGCGTGTCACATCGAGCTGTTACAGTTTGGAGTGTGACACATTGAACTGTCATAGTTTCGAGTGTGACACATCGAGCTTTGACAGTTTCGAGTGTGACACATCGAGGTGTTGCAGTTTGGAGAGTGACAGATTTAGCTGTGACAGTTTGGACAGTGACACATTGAACTGTGATAGTTTGGAGTGTGACACATTGAACTGTGACAGTTTGGAGTGTGACACATTGAAGTGTGATAGTTTGGAGTGTGACACATCGAACTGTGACAGGTTGGAGTGTGACACATTGAGCTCTGACGCTTTGGAGTGTGACACATTGAGCTGTGACAGTTCGGAGTGTGACACATCGATGAGTGACAGTTTGCAGTGTGACACATCGAGCTGTGACAGTTTGGAGTGTGACAATTTGAGCTGTGACACTTTGGAGTGTGACACATTCAGCTGTGACACTTTGGTGTGTGACACATTGAGCTCTGACGCTTTGGAGTGAGTCAGATCGAGCTGTGACATTTTGGATTCTGGCACATCGAGCTGTGACAGTTTGGAGCGTGACACATCGAACTGTGATGCTTGGGAGTGTGGTACATTGAGCTGTTACAGAATGGAGTTTGACACATCGAGCCGTTACAGTTTGGAGTGTGACACATCGAGCCGTTACAGTTTTGTGTGTGACACATTGAGCTGTTATAGTTCGGAGTGTGACACATCGAGCTGTGACTGGTTGGTGTGTGACACATCGAGCTATTACAGTTTGGAGTGTGACACATTGAGCTGTGACACTTTGAAGTGTGACACATTGAGCTGTGACAGTTTGGAGTGTAAAACATTGAGCTGTGACAGTTTGGAGTGTGACACATTGAGCTGTGACAGTTTGGAGTGTGACACATTGAGCTGTGATGCTTTGGAGTGTGACACATCGAGCTGTGACAGGTTGGAGTGTGACACATTGAGCTGTTGCAGTTTGGAGTGCGACACATTGAGCTGTGTCAATTTTGAGTGTGACACATCGAGCTGTGACAGTCTGGATTGTGACACTTTGAGCTGTTACAATTTGGAGTGTGACAATTTGAGCTGTGACACTTTGGAGTGTGATACATTGTGCTGTTCCAGTTTGGAGTGTGACACATTGAGCTGTTCCAGTTTGGAGTGTGACACATTGAGCTGTGATAGTTTGGAGTGTGACACATTGAGCTGTTACAGTTTGAGGTGTGACACATCGTGCTGTGACAGTTTGGATTGTGACACATTGAGCTGTGACAGTTTGGAGTGTGACACATCGATTTGTGACAGTATGGAGTTTGACACATGAAGCTGTGCCAGTTTGGAGTGTGACACATCGAGCTGTGACACTTTGGAGTGTGAAACATCGAGCTGTGACAGTTTGGAGTGTGACACATCGATTTGTGACAGTATGGAGTTTGACACATGAAGCTGTGCCAGTTTGGAGTGTGACACATCGAGCTGTGACACTTTGGAGTGTGAAACATCGAGCTGTGACTGTTTGGAGTGTGACACATCGAGCTGTGACAGTTTGGAGTGTGACATATCGAGCTGTGACAATTTGGAGTGTGACACATTGAGCTGTGACGCTTTGGAGTGTGATACTTCGAGCTCTGAAAGTTTGAAGTGTGACACATCGAGTTGTGACAGTTTGGAGTGTGACACATCGAGCTGTTGCAGTTTGGAGCGTGTCACATCGAGCTGTTACAGTTTGGAGTGTGACACATTGAACTGTCATAGTTTCGAGTGTGACACATCGAGCTTTGACAGTTTCGAGTGTGACACATCGAGGTGTTGCAGTTTGGAGAGTGACAGATTTAGCTGTGACAGTTTGGACAGTGACACATTGAACTGTGATAGTTTGGAGTGTGACACATTGAACTGTGACAGTTTGGAGTGTGACACATTGAAGTGTGATAGTTTGGAGTGTGACACATCGAACTGTGACAGGTTGGAGTGTGACACATTGAGCTCTGACGCTTTGGAGTGTGACACATTGAGCTGTGACAGTTCGGAGTGTGACACATCGATGAGTGACAGTTTGCAGTGTGACACATCGAGCTGTGACAGTTTGGAGTGTGACAATTTGAGCTGTGACACTTTGGAGTGTGACACATTCAGCTGTGACACTTTGGTGTGTGACACATTGAGCTCTGACGCTTTGGAGTGAGTCAGATCGAGCTGTGACATTTTGGATTCTGGCACATCGAGCTGTGACAGTTTGGAGCGTGACACATCGAACTGTGATGCTTGGGAGTGTGATACATTGAGCTGTTACAGAATGGAGTTTGACACATCGAGCCGTTACAGTTTGGAGTGTGACACAACGAGCCGTTACAGTTTGGTGTGTGACACATTGAGCTGTTATAGTTCGGAGTGTGACACATCGAGCTGTGACTGGTTGGTGTGTGACACATCGAGCTATTACAGTTTGGAGTGTGACACATTGAGCTGTGACACTTTGAAGTGTGACACATTGAGCTGTGACAGTTTGGAGTGTAAAACATTGAGCTGTGACAGTTTGGAGTGTGACACATTGAGCTGTGACAGTTTGGAATGTGACACATTGAGCTGTTACAGTTTGGGGTGTGACACATTGAGCTGTTACAATTTGGAGTGTGACACATCAAGCTGTGACATTTTGGATTCTGGCACATCGAGCTGTGACAGTTTGGAGCATGACACATCGAGCTGTTACAGTTTGGAGCGTGACACATCGAGCTGTTACAGTTTGGAGCGTGTCACATTGAGCTGTTGCAGTTTGGAGTGTGACACATTGAACTGTAATAGTTTCGAGTGTGACACATCGAGCGTTGACAGTTTTGAGTGTGACACATCGAGGTGTTGCAGTTTGGATTGTGACACATTGAGCTGTGAGAGTTTGGAGTGTGACACATTGAGCTGTTACAGTTTGGAGTGTGACACATTGAGCTGTTATAGTTCGGAGTGTGAGACATCGAGCTGTGACTGGTTGGTGTGTGACAGATCGAGCTGTGACAGTTTGGAGTGTGACACATTGAGCTGTGACAGTTTGGAGTGTGACACATTGAGCTGTGACAGTTTGGAGTGTGACACATTGAGCTCTGAAGCGTTGGAGTGTGACCCATTGAGCTGTTGCAGTTTGGAGTGTGATACATTGAGCTGTGATGCATTGGAGTGTGACACATTGAGCTGTGACAGTGTGGAGTGTGACACATTGAGCTGTGACAGTTTGGAGTGTGATACATTGAGCTCTGATGCTTTGGAGTGTGACACATTGAGCTGTTACAGTTTGGAGTGCGACACATTGAGCTGTGTCAATTTTGAGTGTGACACATCGAGCTGTGACAGTCTGGAGTGTGACACATTGAGCTGTGACAGTTTGGAGCATGACACATTGAGCTGTGACAGTACGGAGTGTGACACATCGAGCTGTGACAGTTTGGAGTGTGACAATTTGAGCTGTGACACTTTGCAGTGTGACACATTGAGCTGTGACGCTTTGGAGTGTGACACATTGAGCTGTTCCAGTTTGGATTGTGACACATTGAGCTGTTACAATTTGGAGTGTGACACATTGTTCTGTGACAGTTTGGAGCGTGACTGAGCTGTGACAGTTCGCAGTGTGACACATCGATTTGTGACAGTTTGCAGTGTGACACATCGAGCTGTGACAGTTTGGAGTGTGACAATTTGTGCTGTGACACTTTGGAGTGTGACACATTGAGCTGTGACGCTTTGGAGTGAGTCAGATCGAGCTGGGACATTTTGGATTCTGGCACATCGAGCTGTGACAGTTTGGAGCGTGACACATTGAGCTGTAATGCTTGGGAGTGTGACACATTGAGCTGTTACAGTTTGGAGTGTGACACATCGAGCCGTTACAGTTTGGAGTGTGACACATTGAGCTGTTATAGTTCGGAGTGTGACATGTCGAGCTGTGACTGGTTGGTGTGTGACACATCGAGCTGTGACAGTTTGGAGTGTGACACATGAAGCTGTGCCAGTTTGGGGTGTGACACATCGAGCTGTGCCAGGTTGGAGTGTGACACATTGAACTGTGATAGTTTGGCGTGTGACACATTGAACTGTGACAGTTTGGAGTGTGACACATCGAGGTGTGACATGTTGGAGTGTAACACATTGAGCTCTGATGCTTTGGAGTGTGACACATTGAGCTGTTACAGTTTGGATTGTGACACATTGAGCTGTTACAATTTGGAGTGTGACACATTGAACTGTGATAGTTTGGAGTGTGACACATTGAACTGTGACAGTTTGGAGTGTGACACATTGAGCTGTGACACTTTGGAGTGTGACACTTTGAGCTGTAACAGTTTGGAGTGTGACACATTGAGCTGTGATGCATTGGAGTGTGACACATTGAGCTGTGACAGTTTGGAGTGTGACACATTGAGCTGTGATGCATTGGAGTGTGACACATTGAGCTGTGACAGTTTGGAGTGTGACACATTGAGCTCTGATGCTCGGGAGTGTGACACATTGAGCTGTTACAGTTTGGATTGTGACACATCGAGCCGTTACAGTTTGGAGTGTGACACATTGAGCTGTTATAGTTTGGATTGTGACACATCGAGCCGTTACAGTTTCGAGTGTGACACATTGAGCTGTTATAGTTTGGAGTGTGACACATCGAGCTGTGACTGGTTGGTGTGTGACACATTGAGCTGTGACAGTATGGAGTGTGACACATTGAGCTATTGCAGTTTGGAGTGTGACACATTGAGCTGTGACAGTTTGGAGTGTGACACATTGAGCTCTGAAGCGTTGGAGTGTGACCCATTGAGCTGTTGCAGTTTTGAGTGTGACACATTGAGCTGTGACACTTTGGAGTGTGACACTTTGAGCTGTGACAGTTTGGAGTGTGACACATTGAGCTGTGATGCATTGGAGTGTGACACATTGAGCTGTGACAGTTTGGAGTGTGACACATTGAGCTGTGACAGTTTGGAGTGTGACAAATTGAACTGTGATAGTTTGGAGTGTGACTCATTGAACTGTGACAATTTGGAGTGTGACACATTGAGCTGTGATGCTTTGGAGTGTGACACATTGAGCTGTTACAGTTTGGGGTGTGACACATCGAGCTGTGACAGTTTGGATTGTGACACATTGAGCTGTTACAATTTGGAGTGTGACACATTGAGATGTGACAGTTTGGAGCATGACACATTGAGCTGTGACAGTTTGGAGTGTGACACATCGATTTGTGACAGTTTGGAGTGTGACACATGAAGCTGTGCCAATTTGGGGTGTGACACATCGAGCTGTGCCAGGTTGGAGTGTGACACATTGAGCTCTGATGCTTTGGAGTGTGACACATTGAGCTGTGATAGTTTGGAGTGTGACACATTGAGCTGTTACAGTTTGCAGTGCGACACATTGAGCTGTGTCAATTTTGAGTGTGACACATCGAGCTGTGACAGTCTGGATTGTGACACATTGAGCTGTTACAATTTGGAGTGTGACACATTGAGCTGTGACAGTTTGGAGCATGACACATTGAGCTGTGACAGTTCGGAGTGTGACACATCGATTTTTGACAGTTCGGAGTGTGACACATTGAGCTGTGACGCTTTGGAGTGTGACACATTGAGCTGTTACAGTTTGGAGTGTGACACATTGAGCTGATACAGTTTGGAGTGTGACACATTGAGCTGTGACGCTTTGGAGTGTGACACATTGAGCTGTTACAATTTGGAGCGTGACACATTGAGCTGTGACAGTTTGGGGTGGGCCACATCGAGCTGTGACAGTTCGGAGTGTGACACATCGATTTGTGACAGTTTGCAGTGTGACACATCGAGCTGTGACAGTTTGGAGTTTGACAATTTGTGCTGTGACACTTTGGAGTGTGACACATTGAGCTGTGACGTTTTGGTGTGTGACACATTGAGCTCCGACGCTTTGGAGTGAGTCAGATCGAGCTGTGACATTTTGGATTCTGGCACATCGAGCTGTGACAGTTTGGAGCGTGACACATTGAGCTGTGATGCTTGGGAGTGTGACACATTGAGCTGTGACAGTTTGGAGTGTGATACATCGAGCTATTACAGTTTGGAGTTTGACACATTGAGCTGTGACACTTTGGAGTGTGACACATTGAGCTGTGACAGTTTGGAGTGTAACACATTGAGCTGTGACAGTTTGGAGTGTGACACATTGAGCTGTGACGCTTTGGAGTGTGACACATCGAGCTGTGGCAGTTTAGAGTGTGACACATTGAGCTGTGACAGTTTGGAGTGTGACCCATTGAGCTGTGACGCTTTGGAGTGTGACACATCGAGCTGTGGCAGTTTAGAGTGTGACACATTGAGCTGTGACAGTTTGGAGTGTGACACATTGAGCTGTGACACTTTGGAATGTGACACATTCAGCTGTGATAGTTTGGAGTGTGACACATTGAGCTGTTCCAGTTTGGAGTGTGACACATTGAGCTGTGACAGTTTGGAGTGTGAAACATTGAGCTATGATAGTTTGGAGTGTTACACATTGAGCTGTTACAGTTTGGGGTGTGACACATCGAGCTGTGACAGTTTGGATTGTGACACATTGAGCTGATACAATTTGGAGTGTGACACATCGAGCTGTGACATTTTGGATTCTGGCACATCGAGCTGTGACAGTTTGGAGCATGACACATCGAGCTGTTACAGTTTGGAGCGTGACACATCGAGCTGTTACAGTTTGGAGCGTGTCACATTGAGCTGTTACAGTTTGGAGTGTGACACATTGAACTGTAATATTTTCGAGTGTGACACATCGAGCTTTGACAGTTTTGAGTGTGACACATCGAGGTGTTGCAGTTTGGATTGTGACCCATTGAGCTGTGATAGTTTGGAGTGTGAAACATTGAGCTGTGACAGTTTGGAGTGTGACACATTGAACTGTGACAGTTTGGAGTGTGACAGATTGAGCTGTGATGCTTTGGAGTGTGACACATCGGGCTGTGACAGGTTGGAGTGCAACACATTGAGCTCTGACGCTTTGGAGTGTGACACATTGAGCTGTGACAGTTTGGAGTGCGACACATTGAGCTGTGACAATTTGGAGTGTGACGCATCGAGCTGTGACAGTTTGGATTGTGACACATTGAGCTCGGACGCTTGGAGTGAGTCAGATCGAGCTGTGACATTTTGGATTCTGGCACATCGAGCTGTGACAGTTTTGAGTGTGACACATCGAGCCGTTACAGTTTGGAGTGTGACACATTGAGCTGTTATAGTTCGGAGTGTGTCACATCGAGCTGTGACTGGTTGGTGTGTGACACATCGAGCTGTGACAGTTTGGAGTGTGACACATCGAGCTGTTACAGTTTGGAGTGTGACACATTGAGCTGTGACAGTTTGGAGTGTGATGCATTGAGCTCTGAAGCGTTGGAGTGTGACCCATTGAGCCGTTGCAGTTTTGAGTGTGACACATTGAGCTGTGACAGTTTGGAGTGTGACACATTGAGCTGTGACAGTTTGGAGCGTGACACATTCAGCTGTGATAGTTTGGAGTGTGACACATTGAGCTGTTCCAGTTTGGAGTGTGACACATTGAGCTGTGACAGTTTGGAGTGTGACACATTGAGCTGTGATAGTTTGGAGTGTGACACATTGAGCTGTTACAGTTTGGGGTGTGACACATTGAGCTGTGACAGTTTGGATTGTGACACATTGAGCTGTTACAATTTGGAGTGTGACACATTGAGCTGTGACAGTTTGGAGCATGACACATCGATTTGTGACAGTTTGGAGTGTGACACCTGAAGCTGTGCCAGTTTTGGGTGTGACACATCGAGCTGTGCCAGGTTGGAGTGTGACACATTGAGCTCTGATGCTTTGGAGTGTGACACATTGAGCTGTGATAGTTTGGAGTGTGACAACATTGAGCTGTTACAGTTTGGAGTGCGACACATTGAGCTGTGTCAATTTTGAGTGTGACACATCGAGCTGTGACAGTCTGGATTGTGACACATTGAGCTGTTAGAATTTGGAGTGTGACACATTGAGCTGTGACAGTTTGGAGCATGACACATTGAGCTGTGACAGTTCGGAGTGTGACACATCGATTTTTGACAGTTCGGAGTGTGACACATCGAGCTGTGACAGTTTGGAGTGTGACAATTTGAGCTGTGACACTTTGGAGTGTGACACATTGAACTGTGATAGTTTGGAGTGTGACTCATTGAACTGTGACAATTTGGAGTGTGACACATTGAGCTGTGATGCTTTGGAGTGTGACACATTGAGCTGTTACAGTTTGGGGTGTGACACATCGAGCTGTGACAGTTTGGATTGTGACACATTGAGCTGTTACAATTTGGAGTGTGACACATTGAGATGTGACAGTTTGGAGCATGACACATTGAGCTGTGACAGTTTGGAGTGTGACACATCGATTTGTGACAGTTTGGAGTGTGACACATGAAGCTGTGCCAATTTGGGGTGTGACACATCGAGCTGTGCCAGGTTGGAGTGTGACACATTGAGCTCTGATGCTTTGGAGTGTGACACATTGAGCTGTGATAGTTTGGAGTGTGACACATTGAGCTGTTACAGTTTGCAGTGTGACACATTGAGCTGTGTCAATTTTGAGTGTGACACATCGAGCTGTGACAGTCTGGATTGTGACACATTGAGCTGTTACAATTTGGAGTGTGACACATTGAGCTGTGACAGTTTGGAGCATGACACATTGAGCTGTGACAGTTCGGAGTGTGACACATCGATTTTTGACAGTTCGGAGTGTGACACATTGAGCTGTGACGCTTTGGAGTGTGACACATTGAGCTGTTACAGTTTGGAGTGTGACACATTGAGCTGATACAGTTTGGAGTGTGACACATTGAGCTGTGACGCTTTGGAGTGTGACACATTGAGCTGTTACAATTTGGAGCGTGACACATTGAGCTGTGACAGTTTGGGGTGGGCCACATCGAGCTGTGACAGTTCGGAGTGTGACACATCGAGCTGTGACAGTTTGGAGTTTGACAATTTGTGCTGTGACACTTTGGAGTGTGACACATTGAGCTGTGACGTTTTGGTGTGTGACACATTGAGCTCCGACGCTTTGGAGTGAGTCAGATCGAGCTGTGACATTTTGGATTCTGGCACATCGAGCTGTGACAGTTTGGAGCGTGACACATTGAGCTGTGATGCTTGGGAGTGTGACACATTGAGCTGTGACAGTTTGGAGTGTGATACATCGAGCTATTACAGTTTGGAGTTTGACACATTGAGCTGTGACACTTTGGAGTGTGACACATTGAGCTGTGACAGTTTGGAGTGTAACACATTGAGCTGTGACAGTTTGGAGTGTGACACATTGAGCTGTGACGCTTTGGAGTGTGACACATCGAGCTGTGGCAGTTTAGAGTGTGACACATTGAGCTGTGACAGTTTGGAGTGTGACCCATTGAGCTGTGACGCTTTGGAGTGTGACACATCGAGCTGTGGCAGTTTAGAGTGTGACACATTGAGCTGTGACAGTTTGGAGTGTGACACATTGAGCTGTGACACTTTGGAGTGTGACACATTGAGCTGTGACAGTTTGGAGTGTGACACATTGAGCTGTGACAGTTTGGAATGTGACACATTCAGCTGTGATAGTTTGGAGTGTGACACATTGAGCTGTTCCAGTTTGGAGTGTGACACATTGAGCTGTGACAGTTTGGAGTGTGAAACATTGAGCTATGATAGTTTGGAG
Source organism: Heptranchias perlo (assembly GCF_035084215.1). Lineage (NCBI taxonomy): Eukaryota > Metazoa > Chordata > Chondrichthyes > Hexanchiformes > Hexanchidae > Heptranchias > Heptranchias perlo. The sequence continues at coordinate 6,629,363 of NC_090350.1, read as the reverse complement.
TGTTACACATTGAGCTGTTACAGTTTGGGGTGTGACACATCGAGCTGTGACAGTTTGGATTGTGACACATTGAGCTGATACAATTTGGAGTGTGACACATCGAGCTGTGACATTTTGGATTCTGGCACATCGAGCTGTGACAGTTTGGAGCATGACACATCGAGCTGTTACAGTTTGGAGCGTGACACATCGAGCTGTTACAGTTTGGAGCGTGTCACATTGAGCTGTTACAGTTTGGAGTGTGACACATTGAACTGTAATATTTTCGAGTGTGACACATCGAGCTTTGACAGTTTTGAGTGTGACACATCGAGGTGTTGCAGTTTGGATTGTGACCCATTGAGCTGTGATAGTTTGGAGTGTGAAACATTGAGCTGTGACAGTTTGGAGTGTGACACATTGAACTGTGACAGTTTGGAGTGTGACAGATTGAGCTGTGATGCTTTGGAGTGTGACACATCGGGCTGTGACAGGTTGGAGTGTAACACATTGAGCTCTGACGCTTTGGAGTGTGACACATTGAGCTGTGACAGTTTGGAGTGCGACACATTGAGCTGTGACAATTTGGAGTGTGACGCATCGAGCTGTGACAGTTTGGATTGTGACACATTGAGCTCTGACGCTTGGAGTGAGTCAGATCGAGCTGTGACATTTTGGATTCTGGCACATCGAGCTGTGACAGTTTTGAGTGTGACACATCGAGCCGTTACAGTTTGGAGTGTGACACATTGAGCTGTTATAGTTCGGAGTGTGTCACATCGAGCTGTGACTGGTTGGTGTGTGACACATCGAGCTGTGACAGTTTGGAGTGTGACACATCGAGCTATTACAGTTTGGAGTGTGACACATTGAGCTGTGACAGTTTGGAGTGTGATGCATTGAGCTCTGAAGCGTTGGAGTGTGACCCATTGAGCCGTTGCAGTTTTGAGTGTGACACATTGAGCTGTGACAGTTTGGAGTGTGACACATTGAGCTGTGACAGTTTGGAGCGTGACACATTCAGCTGTGATAGTTTGGAGTGTGACACATTGAGCTGTTCCAGTTTGGAGTGTGACACATTGAGCTGTGACAGTTTGGAGTGTGACACATTGAGCTGTGATAGTTTGGAGTGTGACACATTGAGCTGTTACAGTTTGGGGTGTGACACATTGAGCTGTGACAGTTTGGATTGTGACACATTGAGCTGTTACAATTTGGAGTGTGACACATTGAGCTGTGACAGTTTGGAGCATGACACATCGATTTGTGACAGTTTGGAGTGTGACACCTGAAGCTGTGCCAGTTTTGGGTGTGACACATCGAGCTGTGCCAGGTTGGAGTGTGACACATTGAGCTCTGATGCTTTGGAGTGTGACACATTGAGCTGTGATAGTTTGGAGTGTGACAACATTGAGCTGTTACAGTTTGGAGTGCGACACATTGAGCTGTGTCAATTTTGAGTGTGACACATCGAGCTGTGACAGTCTGGATTGTGACACATTGAGCTGTTAGAATTTGGAGTGTGACACATTGAGCTGTGACAGTTTGGAGCATGACACATTGAGCTGTGACAGTTCGGAGTGTGACACATCGATTTTTGACAGTTCGGAGTGTGACACATCGAGCTGTGACAGTTTGGAGTGTGACAATTTGAGCTGTGACACTTTGGAGTGTGACACATTGAGCTGTGATGCTTTGGAGTGTGACACATTGAGCTGTTACAGTTTGGAGTGTAACACATTGAGCTGTTCCAGTTTGGAGTGTGACACATTGAGCTGTGATAATTTGGAGTGTGACACATTGAGCTGTTACAATTTGGAGTGTGACACATTGAGCTGTTACAGTTTGGAGTGTAACACATTGAGCTGTTCCAGTTTGGAGTGTGACACATTGAGCTGTGATAATTTGGAGTGTGACACATCGAGCTGTGACAGTTTGGATTGTGAAACATTGAGCTGTTACAATTTGGAGTGTGACACATTGAGATATGACAGTTTGGGGTGTGACACATCGAGCTGTGATGCTTTGGAGTAAGACACATTGAGCTGTGACACTTTGGAGTGTGACACATCGAGCTTTGACAGTTTGGAGTGTGACACATTGAGCTGTGATGCTTTGGAGTGTGACACTTCGAGCTCTGAAAGTTTGAAGTGTGACACATCGAGTTGTGACAGTTTGGGGTGTGACACTTTGAGCTGTTACAATTTGGAGTGTGACACATTGAGCTGTTCCAGTTTGGAGCATGACACATTGAGCTGTGACAGTTTGGAGTGTGACACATTGAGCTGTTGCAGTTTGAGGTGTGACACATCGAGCTGTGACAGTTTGGATTGTGACACATTGAGCTGTGACAGTTTGGAGCATGGAACATTGAGCTGTGACAGTTTGGAGTGTGACACATTGAGCTGTTACAGTTTGAGGTGTGACACATCGAGCTGTGACAGTTTGGATTGTGGCACATTGAGCAGTGACGGTTTGGAGTGTGACACATCGATTTCTGACAGTATGGAGTTTGACACATGAAGCTGTGCCAGTTTGGAGTGTGACACATCGAGCTGTGATGCTTTGGAGTATGACACATCGAGCTGTGACTGTTTGGAGTGTGACACATCGAGCTGTGACAGTTTGGAGTGTGACACATCGAGCTGTGACAGTTTGGAGTGTGACACATCGAGCTGTGACAGTTTGGAGTGTGACATATCGAGCGGTGACTGTTTGGAGTGTGACACATCGAGCTGTGACAGTTTGGAGTGTGACACATCGAGCTGTGACTGTTAGGAGTGTGACACATCGAGCTGTGACAGTTTGGAGTGTGACATATCGAGCAGTGACAATTTGGAGTGTGACACATTGAGCTGTGACGCTTTGCAGTGTGACACTTCGAGCTCTGAAAGTTTGGAGTGTGACACATCGAGCTGTTACAGTTTGGAGTGTGACACATTGAGCTGTGACAGTTTGGAGTGTGATGCATTGAGCTCTGAAGCGTTGGAGTGTGACCCATTGAGCCGTTGCAGTTTTGAGTGTGACACATTGAGCTGTGACAGTTTGGAGTGTGACACATTGAGCTCTGACAGTTTGGAGCGTGACACATTCAGCTGTGATAGTTTGGAGTGTGACACATTGAGCTTTTCCAGTTTGGAGTGTGACACATTGAGCTGTGACAGTTTGGAGTGTGACACATTGAGCTGTGACAGTTTGGAGCGTGACACATTCAGCTGTGATAGTTTGGAGTGTGACACATTGAGCTGTTCCAGTTTGGAGTGTGACACATTGAGCTGTGACAATTTGGAGTGTGACACATTGAGCTGTGATAGTTTGGAGTGTGACACATTGAGCTGTTACAGTTTGGGGTGTGACACATTGAGCTGTGACAGTTTGGATTGTGACACATTGAGCTGTTACAATTTGGAGTGTGACACATTGAGCTGTGACAGTTTGGAGCATGACACATCGATTTGTGACAGTTTGGAGTGTGACACCTGAAGCTGTGCCAGTTTTGGGTGTGACACATCGAGCTGTGCCAGGTTGGAGTGTGACACATTGAGCTCTGATGCTTTGGAGTGTGACACATTGAGCTGTGATAGTTTGGAGTGTGACAACATTGAGCTGTTACAGTTTGGAGTGCGACACATTGAGCTGTGTCAATTTTGAGTGTGACACATCGAGCTGTGACAGTCTGGATTGTGACACATTGAGCTGTTAGAATTTGGAGTGTGACACATTGAGCTGTGACAGTTTGGAGCATGACACATTGAGCTGTGACAGTTCGGAGTGTGACACATCGATTTTTGACAGTTCGGAGTGTGACACATCGAGCTGTGACAGTTTGGAGTGTGACAATTTGAGCTGTGACACTTTGGAGTGTGACACATTGAGCTGTGATGCTTTGGAGTGTGACACATTGAGCTGTTACAGTTTGGAGTGTAACACATTGAGCTGTTCCAGTTTGGAGTGTGACACATTGAGCTGTGATAATTTGGAGTGTGACACATCGAGCTGTGACAGTTTGGATTGTGAAACATTGAGCTGTTACAATTTGGAGTGTGACACATTGAGATATGACAGTTTGGGGTGTGACACATCGAGCTGTGATGCTTTGGAGTAAGACACATTGAGCTGTGACACTTTGGAGTGTGACACATCGAGCTTTGACAGTTTGGAGTGTGACACATTGAGCTGTGATGCTTTGGAGTGTGACACTTCGAGCTCTGAAAGTTTGAAGTGTGACACATCGAGTTGTGACAGTTTGGGGTGTGACACTTTGAGCTGTTACAATTTGGAGTGTGACACATTGAGCTGTTCCAGTTTGGAGCATGACACATTGAGCTGTGACAGTTTGGAGTGTGACACATTGAGCTGTTGCAGTTTGAGGTGTGACACATCGAGCTGTGACAGTTTGGATTGTGACACATTGAGCTGTGACAGTTTGGAGCATGGAACATTGAGCTGTGACAGTTTGGAGTGTGACACATTGAGCTGTTACAGTTTGAGGTGTGACACATCGAGCTGTGACAGTTTGGATTGTGGCACATTGAGCAGTGACGGTTTGGAGTGTGACACATCGATTTCTGACAGTATGGAGTTTGACACATGAAGCTGTGCCAGTTTGGAGTGTGACACATCGAGCTGTGATGCTTTGGAGTATGACACATCGAGCTGTGACTGTTTGGAGTGTGACACATCGAGCTGTGAAAGTTTGGAGTGTGACACATCGAGCTGTGACAGTTTGGAGTGTGACACATCGAGCTGTGACAGTTTGGAGTGTGACATATCGAGCGGTGACTGTTTGGAGTGTGACACATCGAGCTGTGACAGTTTGGAGTGTGACACATCGAGCTGTGACTGTTAGGAGTGTGACACATCGAGCTGTGACAGTTTGGAGTGTGACATATCGAGCAGTGACAATTTGGAGTGTGACACATTGAGCTGTGACGCTTTGCAGTGTGACACTTCGAGCTCTGAAAGTTTGGAGTGTGACACATCGAGCTGTTACAGTTTGGAGCGTGACACATCGAGCTGTTGCAGTTTGGAGCGTGTCACATCGAGCTGTTACAGTTTTGAGTGTGACACATTGAACTGTCATAGTTTCGAGTGTGACACATCGAGCTTTGACAGTTTTGAGTGTGACACATCGAGGTGTTGCAGTTTGGAGTGTGACACATTTAGCTGTGACAGTTTGGAGAGTGACACATTGAGCTGTGATAGTTTGGAGTGTGACACATTGAACTGTGATAGTTTGGAGTGTGACACATTGAAGTGTGATAGTTTGGAGTGTGACACATTGAACTGTGACAGTTTGGAGTGTGACACATTGAAGTGTGATAGTTTGGAGTGTGACACATTGAACTGTGACAGTTTGGAGTGTGACACATTGAACTGTGACAGTTTGGAGTGTGACACATTGAAGTGTGATAGTTTGGAGTGTGACACATTGAACTGTGACAGTTTGGAGTGTGACACATTGAGCTCTGATGCTTTGGAGTGTGACACATCGAGCTGTGACAGGTTGGAGTGTAACACATTGAGCTCTGGTGCTTTGGAGTGTGATACATTGAGTTGTTACAGTTGGAGTGCGACACATTGAGCTGTGACAATTTGGAGTGTGACACATCGAGCTGTGACAGTTTGGATTGTGACACATTGAGTTGTTACAATTTGGAGTGTGACACATTGTTCTGTGACAGTTTGGAGCGTGACACATTGAGCTGTGACAGTTCGGAGTGTGACACATCGATTTGTGAGAGTTTGCAGTGTGACACATCGAGCTGTGACAGTTTGGAGTGTAACAATTTGTGCTGTGACACTTTGGAGTGTGACACATTCAGCTGTGACGCTTTCGTGTGTGACACATTGAGCTCTGACGCTTTGGAGTGAGTCAGATCGAGCTGTGACATTTTGGATTCTGGCATATCGAGCCGTTACAGTTTGGAGCGTGACACATTGAGCTGTGATGCTTGGGAGTGTGACACATTGAGCTGTTACAGTTTGGAGTGTGACACATCGAGCCGTTACAGTTTGGAGTGTGACACATTGAGCTGTTATAGTTCGGAGTGTGACATGTCGAGCTGTGACTGGTTGGTGTGTGACACATCGAGCTGTGACAGTTTGGAGTGTGACACATCGAGCTATTACAAGTTGGAGTGTGACACATTGAGCTGTGACACTTTGGAGTGTGACGCATTGCGCTGTGACAGTTTGGAGTGTAACACATTGAGCTGTGACAGTTTGGAGTGTGACACATTGAGCTGTGACGCTTTGGAGTGTGACACATCGAGCTGTGGCAGTTTGGAGTGTGACACATTGAGCTCAGAAGCGTTGGAGTGTGACCCATTGAGCTGTTGCAGTTTTGAGTGTGACACATTCAGCTGTGATAGTTTGGAGTGTGACACATTGAGCTGTTCCAGTTTGGAGTGTGACACATTGAGCTGTGACAGTTTGGAGTGTGACACATCGTGCTGTGACAGTTTGGAGCGTGACACATCGAGCTGTTACAATTTGGAGCGTGACACATCGAGCTGTTACAGTTTGGAGTGTGACACATTGAACTGTGATAGTTTCGAGTGTGACACATCGAGCTTTGACAGTTTCGAGTGTGACACATCGAGCTGTTGCAGTTTGGAGTGTGACAAATTTAGCTGTGACAGTTTGGAGAGTGACACTTTGAACTGTGATAGTTTGGAGTGTGACACAATGAAGTGTGACAGTTTGGAGTGTGACACATTGAACTGTGATGCTTTGGAGTGTGACACTTCGAATTGTGACAGGTTGGAATGTGACACATTGAGCTCTGACGCTTTGGAGTGTGACACATTGAGCTGTGATAGTTTGGAGTGTGACACATTGAGCTGTTCCAGTTTGGAGTGCGACGCTTCGAGCAATGACAGTTTGGATTGTGACGCATCGAGCTGTGATGCTTTGGAGTGTGACAAATTGAGCTGCGACAGTTTGGAGTGTGACACATTGAACTGTGATGGTTTGGAGTGTGACACATTGAGATGTTACAGTTTGGAGTGTGACAAATGGAGCTGTGACAGCTTGGAGTGTGACACATGGAGCTGTGATAGGTTGGAGTGTGACACATGGAGCTGTGATTCTTTGGAGTGTGACACTACGAGCTGTGACATTTTGGAGTGTGACGCATCGTGCTATGACAGTTTGGAGTGTGACACATTGAGCTGTTACAGTTCGGAGTGTGACACATCGAGCTGTGAAAGTTTGGAGTGTGACACATTGAACTGTGATCGTTTGGAGTGTGACTCATCGAGCTGTAACTGTTTGGAGTGTGACACATCGATTCGTGACAGTTTTGAATGTGACACATCAAGCTGTGACAGTTTGGTGTGTGAGAAATCCAACTGTGACGCTTTGGATGTAACACATTGAGCTGTGACTGTTTGGAGTGTGACACATTGAGCTGTGATGCTTTGGAGTGTGATACATTGAGCTGTTCCAGTTTTGAGTGCGACACATCGAGCTGTGATGCTTTGGAGTGTGACACATCGAGCGTTGACATTTTGGAGTGTGACACATTGAGCTGTGATGCTTTGGAGTGTGACACATTGAGCTGTGACAATTTGGAGTGTGACACAGAGAGGTGTTATAGTTTGGAGCGTGGCACATCGAGCTATGACATTTTATAGTGTGACGCATCGAGCTATGACAGTTTGGATTGTGACACATCAAGCTGTGACGCTTTGGAGTGTGACAAATTGAGCTGCGACAGTTTGGAGTGTGACACATTGAACTGTGATAGTTTGGAGCGTGACACATTGAGCTGTGACAGTGTGGAGTGTGACACATTGAGCTCTGACGCTTTGTCGTGTGACACATCGAGATGTTACAATTTGGAGTGTGACAGATCAAGCTGTCACTGTTTGGAGTGTGACACATCAAGCTGTGACAGTGTGGAGTGTGACACATTGAGCTGTGATGCTTTGTAGTGTGACACATTGAGCTGTGACAGTTTGGAGTGTGACACATTGAGCTGTTACAATTTGGAGTGTGACAGATCAAGCTGTGACTGTTTGGAGTGTGACACATCAAGCTGTGACAGTGTGGAGTGTGACACATTGAGCTGTGACACTTTGGAGTGTGACACATCGAGCTGTGACAGTTTGGAGTGTGACACATCAAGCTGTGACAGTTTGGAGGGTGACTCATCGAGCTGTGACTTTTTGGAGTATGACACTTTGAGCTGTGACACTTTAGAGTGTGACACATCAAGCTGTGACAGTTTGGAGTGTGACACATCCAGCTGTGATGCTTTGGAGTGTGACACATCGAGCTCTGATGCTTTGGAGTGTGACACAATGAGCTGTGACAGTTTGGAGTGTGACACATCGAGCTGTGACAGTTTGGAGTGTGACACATTGAACAGTTACAGTTTGGAGTATGACACTTTGAGCTGTGACACTTTAGAGTGTGACACATCAAGCTGTGACAGTGTGGAGTGTGACACATTGAGCTGTGACACTTTGGAGTGTGACACATCGAGCTGTGACAGTTTGGAGTGTGACACATCAAGCTGTGACAGTTTGGAGGGTGACTCATCGAGCTGTGACTTTTTGGAGTATGACACTTTGAGCTGTGACACTTTAGAGTGTGACACATCAAGCTGTGACAGTTTGGAGTGTGACACATCCAGCTGTGATGCTTTGGAGTGTGACACATCGAGCTCTGATGCTTTGGAGTGTGACACAATGAGCTGTGACAGTTTGGAGTGTGACACATCGAGCTGTGACAGTTTGGAGTGTGACACATTGAACAGTTACAGTTTGGAGTATGACACTTTGAGCTGTGACACTTTAGAGTGTGACACATCAAGCTGTGACAGTTTGGAGTGTGACACATCCAGCTGTGATGCTTTGGAGTGTGACACATTGAACAGTTACAGTTTGGAGTGTGACACATTGAACAGTTACAGTTTGGAGTGTGACACATTGAGCTGTGACGGTTTGGAGCTTGACACATTGAGCTGTTTGACACTTTGGAATGTAACATATTGAGATGTGACAGTTTGGAGTGTGACACTTTGAGCTGTGACAGTTTGGAGTGTGACACATCGAGTTATGACCCTTTGCAGTTTGTCACATTTTTCTGTGATGTCGAGATGCCGGTGATGGACTGGGGTGGACAATTGTAAGGAGTCTTACAACACCAGGTTTTTGTCCAACAGCTTTATTTAAAATCACAAGCTTTCGGAGGTTTTCTCCTTCGTCACATGACACATTAAGCTGTGACAGTTTGGAGTGTGACACTGTCAGAGCTCGGAGTTTCACACTTCAAACTGTCATAGATCGATGTGTCACACTCCAAACTGTCACATCTCAATGTGACACAATAAGCTATGACACTTTGGAATGTGACACATTGAGATGTGACAGTTTGGAGTGTGACACATCGAGCTGTGACAGTTTGGAATGTGACACATTGAGCTGCGACAGTTTGAAGTGTGAAACTCCAAGCTCTGACAGTTTGGAGTGTGTCACTCTGAGCTGTGACAGTTTGGAGAGTGACACATTGAGCTGTGATAGTTTGGAGTGTGACACATTGAGCTGTGACAGTTTTGAGTGTGACACATTGAGCTGTGACAGTTTGGAGTGTGACACATTGAGCTGTGACAGTTTTGAGTGTGACACATTGAGCTGTGACAGTTTGGAGTGTGACACTTTGAGCTGTGACAGTTTTGAGTGTGACACTTTGAGCTGTGACAGTTTGGAGTGTGACACTTTGAGCTGTGACAGTTTGGAGTGTGACACATTGAGCTGTGACAGTTTTGAGTGTGACACATTGAGCTGTGACAGTTTGGAGTGTGACACTTTGAGCTGTGACAGTTTTGAGTGTGACACATTGAGCTGTGACAGTTTAGAGTGTGACACTTTGAGCTGTGACAGTTTGGAGTGTGACACTTTTGAGTGTGAGGTTGGATTACCACTGTGGTCAGTGAGTCCAATCCCCACAAACCCTCATCGGTTATGCCCAGACCTGAATGACCTCAAATCTGAATCTTCATCTGATGCACAACAATTGTCACTTTGCTGACTCGTGTCCCCAATGAATGGTTTCCTGGAAAATATTTATCCATCAACCAACATTTAAAACAGATTGTCTGGTCATTATCTCATTGCTGTTCATGGTACCTCACTTCAAAAGTACTTCATTGGCTGTGAAACATTTTGGGATGTCCTGAGTTTGTGAAAGGGGTGAAAGGCACTCTATAAATGCAAGTCTTCCTTTCATGCACTCAGCGCATTTGATCGTTCAAACTGAACAAAATGCAGAAAACACTGAGCACAAAACATGCCAAAGTAATTAAATGTGCAAAATTGCTGCTGTCTCTTCCTCAGATGGGGCAGCACATTCACTACCTGTGAATCTGCAGTGGGTTTGAGATCCGAGATAATTGTGGGATATTGGTCAGGTATGTTTCCATTGGGTTTCTGTCCAATCGGAATGAATGGGAAGGGGATTGGTCCATTGGGATTCTACACAATGGAAGCAAGGTGGTCCATTGGGATTCCATCCAATTGGAATTAATGAGAAGGGATTTGGTTCATTGGGATTCTATACAATGGGAAAGGATGTGAAAGAAAATTGTCCATTGGGATTCTACACAATGGGAGTGAATGGGAAGGGGTTAGTCCATTGGGACTCTGTACAATGGGATTGAATGGGAAGGTGTTTGGTCCTTTGAGATTCTATACAATAGAAAGGGATGGGAAAGGGTTGGTCCATTGGGATTCGTTAGAATGGGAGTCAATGGGAAGGTAGGTGGCCAATTGAGATTCTGTCCAATCGGTTTGAATGGGTAGTGGCTTAGTCCATTGGGATTTTGTACAATGGGAATGAATGGGAAGGGGTTTGGTCCATTGGGATTCTATACAATGGGAGTGAATGGGAAGGGGTTTGGTCCATTGGGATTCTATACAATGGGAAAGAATGGGAAAGGGTTTGGTTCATTGGGATTCTATTCAATGGGAAAGAATGGGAAAGGGTTTGGTTCATTGGGATTCTATTCAATGGGAAAGAATGGGAAAGGGTTTGGTCCATTGGGATTCATGAGAATGGGCATCAATGGGAAGGAAGTTGGTCGACTGGAATTCTACCCAGTGGGAGCGATTGGAATGAAAGGTGGTCCTGTAAGTGCTGTGCTTGGCTCCTGTCATCGTGTATTGGGAGTTGAACCTCTCAGATTGATTAGAACACCGGTGTGATTTTGGGCAGTTACTGATGTTTACAGACATGGCAACTGGACGGGTCTTTCTGGAGACAGGATCGCTGGTGCGTATGTCATAGAAGACATCAACATTCTCACCAATTGCCCATTAACACTGGCATTTAAAAGTGAATGATGCAGCACAGGTTAAATCCTGGTTCCTTGTATAAAACTATATTGCTACAAGAATATTGGAATGCAGAGTGCACTGTGGATAAAGTACCTACCTGGCAGAGCTTTAGTACCAGATTTTGGGGTCAGCCCTCTGGCCTGAATAATTTGCACTTCCAGCTGCCCACTGCGGTCGGCCATGCCAATGTGAATATCACCTGCAGCAGCAAGATACAATCTATTAGAACGTGGAAGCCACCCAAACCTCGCGATTAGATTCCAGCCTGTACCTCACTCCCAGTTATGTTATCCTATAAATAAATCACCTGAACCCCTTGGCTAGACTCCAGCCTGTACCTCACTCCCAGTTATGTTATCCTATAAATAAATCACCTGAACCCCTTGGCTAGACTCCAGCCTATACCTCACTCCCAGTTATGTTATCCTATATTTAAATCACCCGAACCCCTTGATTAGATTCCAGTCTGTAACTCGCTCCCAGTTATCTGTTATCCTATTTATAAATCACCCAAACCCCTCGATTAGATTCTAGTCTGTGACTCACTCCCAGTTATTTATTATTCTATATATAAATCCCCCGGACCTCTTGATTAAATTCCAGCCTGTGACTCACTCCCGGGTATCTGTTATTCTATTTATAAACCACCCGAACTCCTTGATTAAATTCCAGCCCGTAACTCACTCCCGGGTGTCTGTTATTCTATTTATGAACCCCACTAACCCCTCGATTGGACGCTAGTGGTTCATTATTTGGTAATGTTAAGTAGCAGTTCTACAGGGGTTCTTGGATTAACTTCTGGCTGGTCACACCCTCGCTGTGGGAACCAAGTTTCTGCAGATGTTGACTGGATCTGAAACTTGTACACAGTATTGTATGAACACATCTGCCATTTGTTTATCGCTTATAATTCGTTTGCCCATCCTACCTCTTTAAGGAACTTTGGCCCACCTGCAGTCATCACTTCTCAGCAAATCCTTCTATTCCCCAAAATAATCAGTGCTCGCTGTTATTTTGGGCCTTAGTATTCAGCTGCTGAGTTTAAAATTGTTCTTTTTTGTTCTCACAGAGTGATTCTTACTCTCAACATCCCTTCAATCACTGATTAGGCCTCAACTGGAGTATTGTGTCCAGTTCTGGGCACCGCTCTTTGGGAAGAATGTCAAGACCTTGGAGAGGGGGCAGAGGAGATTTACCAGAATGGTGCCAGGGATGAGGGACTTCAGTTATGGGGAAGAGACTGGAGAAGCTGGGGTTGTTCTCATTAGAGCAGAGAAGGTTAAGAGGAGATTTAATAGAAGTGTTCAAAATTATATGGGGTTTTGATAGAGTTAATAAGGAGAAACTGTTTCCACTGGCCAGAGGACACAGATTCAAGAATTTTTTTTATACAGCGAGTTGTTATGATCTGGAATTCACTGTCTGAAAGGGCGGTGGAAGCAGATTCAATAATAACTTTCAAAAGGGAATTGGACAAATACTTGAAAAGGAAAAATTTGCAGGGCTATGGCAAAGAGCAGGGAAAGTGGGACTAATAGGATTGCTCTTTCCAAGAGCCGGCACAGACACGATGGGCCAAATGGCCTCCCTCTATGCTCTATGATTCTGTGAAATGCTTAAAATGTAAACTGGGCACCAAAGGTTTGGTGTAAAGGACAGGAATTCATTTTTCCCTCTTAAGTGCCTCAAACATCATCAAAGTTTTTCTCTCTTGCCGCCCTGTCCTGTTCAGTTTTGGACGTTTGAAAAGGTGGCAACGTGGGCAGTGAGCCAAGTGTAGCAGGTAACTGCTGGCCCGGCTGAGACCAGCGCGGACTGGTGCCCGAGTCTAGTCGTTCCTGCTCTTGTCTGGTCTTTCCTGCTCTGTCTGCTCTTTCCTGCTCTGTCTGGTCTTTCCTGCTCTGTCTGGTCTTTCCTGATCTGTCTGGTCTTTCCTGATCTGTCTGGTCTTTCCTGCTCTTGTCTGGTCTTTGTTGCTCTGTCTGGTCTTTCCTGCTGTGTCTGGTCCTTCCTTCTCTTGTCTGGTCTTTCCTGCTCTGTCTGGTCTTTCCTGCTCTGTCTGGTCTTTCCTGCTCTTGTGTGGTCTTTGTTGCTCTGTCTGGTCTTTCCTGCTGTTGTCTGGTCTTTCCTGCTATTGTCTGGTCTTTCCTGCTCTAACTGGTCTTTCCTGCTCTGTCTGGTTCAGTTCCACACTAGGCAAAGTCTTCAGCATATAGCCTGTTCCAGCTTTTGCTTCCTTGTCTGTCTCTCCTTCAGACTAATCACCAGTTTGCACTACTTGTCCTATGGGATGTAGTGGACAGCATATGGACAGTAGGATCTCAATATCACGAGACATCCTTCTAACAGAGAGCAGAAGCTAAGAGGTTAGTAGAATGGAGTGAACTGATCCAAGCCAAGTAGAGCAAGCGACTCACCCATGGAAGGGGCTGCCAGTGTTTGTCGTCCCACAAGTTGTGCAGGGCCAATTCCATCCAGAAAGTCACTGAACTGCCCGTCCGCTCCCAGTCTCGCCGTGGGGAAAACCAAACTGTGAAAACAGACGGAGACAACAATTGATAACTGTTCGAAACAGACCTCGGCACCTTTAGCTTAAGTGTGTGTAAATGGAGGTGCTCCAACTAAAGGGAGGGTTTACTGAGGGTTTACTGAGGGTTTACAGAAGGTTTACCGAGGGTTGACAGAAGGTTTACCGAGGGTTTACAGAAGGTTTACCGAGGGTTTACAGAAGGTTTACCGAGGGTTGACAGAAGGTTTACCGAGGGTTTACAGAAGGTTTACCGAGGGTTGACAGAAGGTTTACCTAGGGTTTACTGAGCTCCTGCTGCTTTGGTCCTCTTCAGTTTTCTTAATGAAATTATGAATTCTACGGGGCTTTGTGCTCTGCTTTAGTGATCTATGAGAGTGGGACTGGGCGGTGGGAGCACTGGTACGTGGGTGGGACTGGGCGGTGGAATGCTCACTGGATGCTACTAAATTGACCGCAGCCCATTATGTGATGCAACTCCCGCTGGATCCATGACTCGACTCTTGCTGGGAGCCTAGCCTGTCTCCTGCTGGAATCCTGACCCGTCTCCTGCTGGGAGCCCTGACCCGTCTCCTGCAGGGAGCCCTGACCCGTCTCCTGCTGGGAGCCTAGCCTGTCTCCTGCTGGAATCCTGACCTGTCTCCTGCTGGGAGCCCTGACCCGTCTCCTGCAGGGAGCCCTGACCCGTCTCCTGCTGGGAGCCCTGACCCGTCTCCTGCTGGGAGCCCTGACCCGTCTCCTGCTGGAATCCTGACCCGTCTCCTGCTGGGAGCCCTGACCCGTCTCCTGCTGGGAGCCCTGACCCGTCTCCTGCTGGGAGCCCTGACCCGTCTCCTGCTGGGAGCCCTGACCCGTCTCCTGCTGGGAGCCCTGACCCGACTCCTGCTGGGAGCCCTGACCCGTCTCCTGCAGGGAGTCCTGACCCGACTCCTGCTGGGAGCCCTGACCCGACTCCTGCTGGGAGCCCTGACCTGTCTCCTGCTGGGAGCCCTGACCTCTCCTGCTGTGAGCTCTGGCCCGACTCCGTGTGGGAGCCCTGACCTGATTCTTGATGATAACCCCAGCCTGACCTTTAATTTGAAGTGTATCCCAGATGTAATCCCTATTACACATTATGAGGAGTGCAGGGGAATCTGTTTAACCACCACAATGCCCAGTTTGAAGATGTATATGTTGGAAACGAGAGATCTTAGAAAATACAGGGACATCCTCAGCTTACACTCTGGAGAATGATAATAAACATTTATTTGAGTGTGTTATTTATCTTGTTCTTATCTTTTTAACAACTGGCACATAATATCAGCACCCACATGTATCTGTCCATTCCATATTCAGCAGGGTGGTTACAAATATATGAACTGTAAATTTATTCATTCGAGTGTGTGATTATTTTATTGATTTCATTCATATCTTTATAAAAAAATGGACAAATATAATTTAACTTCCCATATATTTCATCTCAATAGGATGCAAAAAAATGGCATCAAATCATGGCCCAGGCCAACTTGGGGTCAGTGAATAGGAGGAAAGAGATTGGGGAATGGTTCTAATACTTGGCAAAGGATAATCAAAATAAGGGGAGAAAATAATTCAGTCAGTTTTAATATGGAGACGGGGGTTTTATCATAGTAAACCCATGACAGACTACTTATTTAATATTTACCATTTGATCAATTATTTTTTGTTTCCTTTTTTTATGTAACTGTAAATAAATATTATAGTTGCTGTAATTCTGTGTAAAAGACCCGGGTGTGTTTGTGACATCCCACATAGAGCAGGCCAGTAACAGGATACAATCAACAGGTCAGCACTAGTGCAGTAACTGGTGACCCTCGGATCACACCACGCTGCAAGGGCAGATATCTGAAAGGTGAAACAGATGGCAACTGAATGATTCGGTAAAAATAGTGGCATTGTGAATCTCTCAGGGGTAAAATCGCCGGCTGTGTTTGTGTTTCGTCCTCCCTCGCCCGACACTCACTTGCCATCAGAGCTGTTACTGTTGGTGCTCCCGTCCGTCGACTCTCTGCTGCCTTGCCGAGTAACGCGGTTCCGCATTTCCACAGCGATCCCGGTCTCGGTGCTTCTCCGGATATTGCTTCGTAATTTCTTCGTGGCTGCCTCTGAGGGGGGCAAAAAGCAACTAACCTTAGCACCAGGAGATGGTCTCACTCTGTCCGCATTTCCCCTGTTAATACTCAGTCTCACTCTGTCTGTCTCCCCAGTTCCTCTGTTAATACCCAGTCTCACTCTGTCTGTCTCCCCAGTTCCTCTGTTAATACTCAGTCTCACTGTCTGTCTCCCCAGTTCCTCTGTTAATACCCAGTCTCACTCTGTCTGTCTCCCCAGTTCCCCTGTTAATACTCAGTCTCACTCTGTCTGTCTCCCCAGTTCCTCTGTTAATACCCAGTCTCACTCTGTCTGTCTCCCCAGTTCCTCTGTTAATACCCAGTCTCACTGTCTGTCTCCCCAGTTCCTCTGTTAATACCCAGTCTCACTTTGTCTGTCTCCCCATTTTCCCCTGTTAATACCCAGTCTCACTCTGTCTGTCTCCCCATTTTCCCCTGTTAATACCCAGTCTCACTCTGTCTGTCTCCCCAGTTCCCCTGTTAATACCCAGTCTCACTCTGTCTGTCTCCCCATTTTCCCCTGTTAATACCCAGTCTCACTCTGTCTGTCTCCCCATTTTCCCCTGTTAATACTCAGTCTCACTCTGTCTGTCTCCCCAGTTCCCCTGTTAATACTCAGTCTCACTCTGTCTGTCTCCCCAGTTCCCCTGTTAATACCCAGTCTCACTCTGTCTGTCTCCCCAGTTCCCCTGTTAATACCCAGTCTCATCTGGTACTGCTGATGTCCGCTTTACATAGTGACAGTGCTGCGATATCACCCCGCATTTTGATTGTGCCTCTGTTGGGCAGCAGATCACCGCTGTGCTGCCTGAGACATGACTTCAAACCAACCGAGCCTGTAGAAATCTGGCACTCGGAGTCGCCAATGGATTGCTGTTCCTTCGTATATATTACAGGGTGACCTCTAACCCTGCTGTAAGTCAAAGGGCTATAAACAGCACACTAGTGGGAGGGTGTGGAGAGCGGCTGACTCAGTGACTGCCTTGCCCAATATTCCCAGATATTCCCAGTTGATTAGATCTGGAGGAGAGGAATTTTGAATGGACTCTCCAGTTATCCCATCTAACAGCTCAGCGCCTTGAATAGAAATACCACAATTAAAAAAAAACACAATCTGGAACATCGGTCGGTCCCAACGCCAAAGAACAAAACTGCCTTGTGTTTTAGTTCCCTCCTTGTCTTCAACAGTTCCTGAAGCTCAAGCAGTAGATTCTTCGACACGAGAACAACTCACAGAATGTTGCAGTAAGAGTTCAGCTTCAAACGGGTTGATGAACACTCAGAATATGTGCATTTAATTTTGTATGAATGTGTTAGCTGGAAGCAATCTGTTCCAGACATGGCGCTGCCAAGGGATCACATCTAAGGAGAAACCTTTTTGTAGGCCGGGCTTACTCTCTTCAAACTATTTCTTTAACCCTGCAGGATAACACGGTCCCACAGATGATGATAAGAGGGCCACAACAACACACAGAACTTTTATTTATATAGCAGCTTTAATGTAGCAAAGATGTCCCAAAGGACTTCACATGAACCGTCCAACAGTGTGTTACTGAATTAAATCAGTTCTCTTCAGTTCTCTTTGGATTGTATGCCAGTGATGCTGACTTGGAAAGTTCCGAGATCCACCTTAAATTGGTGAGTTTTGCCAACACTATACCAGACGCACTGTAAACACCACCGCTGGACAGGACTGGTTGGCTCACTGAGTTCATTGCCCTCCTTTCAGCTCTGGGACTTGAGATCAAATCCGGCCCCAGGCTGATCAGCCGGCTGGGTGGGTCCAATATGAAATTAGTTTGGATAGTCTCAGGCCTGAGCCTACAGCACAAAACTGCCTTTAATGTCACTCAGACATTATTGAGGATGGTTTACGTGGGAATGGAAAAAAGAGGTCACACTGGTTCAGGATGGGGTGTCCTGAGGTAGGGGCCAAGGCATATTGTTGGGAATGTATCTGTGCTATACCTGACCTGAGGGTGCTTGAAGTTGTCACTGGGTGCCTGATGTGGGCAGTAGTCCACTCCCCAACACTAATGTCCCTCAACTTGATGGACAGAAAAAGACATTAAAGAATACAGTGCTGCTGGATGGAGAAACCTCTATCTCTAATGGAGGTGATGGGTTCAGCTGTAGGAGGCAGAGATGGACCTTACCTCAGCCTCTGCGTCACTCCACTCACAACTAAATGAAGCTTCAGATCATGACTTTCAAACAACTGCACACTCCCACCTGTACATTTGTTTATGTACTGTTGTGTACAACATAAAAGAACCTGCATTTCTATAGCGCCTTTCACAACCTCAGGACATCCCAAAGCGCATCACAACCAATGGATTACTTTTGAAGTGTAGTCACTGTTGTAATGTAGGAAACGCAAAGCCAATTTGCGCACAGCAAGATCCCACAAACTGCAATGAGATAAATGACCAGATGATCTGTTTGGTTGAGGGATAAATATTGGCCAGGACACCAGGGAGAACTCCCCTGCTCTCCTTCAAAATAGTGCCGTGGGATCTATTACATCCACCTGAGAGGGCAGACGGGGCCTCGGTTTAACGTCCCTCCAAAGGATGGAACCTCTGACAGTGCAGCACTCCCTCAGTGTTGCACTGAAGTGGCAGCCCAGATTATGTGCTCAAGTCTCTGGAGTAGGACATGAACCCACTCTGACTCAGAGGTAAGAGTGCTCCCACTGATCCACACTGTGGGAACATGGGGCTCTATTGCAGGGCTAGGGAGCAGGTCTTCCTCTCAGCTGGTACGTGGCATGTGGAGGACTTGGAATGGGAGTGCACTCACTTTATATCAATGGTGTCGGCTAATGAATTCTGTTCTGAGGTTGAGAATGGACTGGTTTTCTGTCTGGGTTCCCGCCACAGCAATGTCACTCAACTCAAATGGGACAATTCTGGACTCTACACAAGAGTCTGAGAATGGGATTTCTGATATGTTTTATTCTCTGCTGCCCTGACAGTGCAGTACTTAAATCTAGGTACTCTAAGTATTTCACCTGAGTGCCCACTCTTCATGTGTAGCTTGAGACAATGAGCAATTCTACCATGGAAGGTTGGCAGTACAGCCACACAATGGGCTGATTGCCTGAGTACATGGCATTGGTGAGGAGCTAACCAGGCAATGTCAAAGCATTGGCCCTGCTGGCCACCTACTTACAGAGGTCAGTGTGCAGTGACTGGGAGTGGGCAGCCAGTCTATCCCAGCATGTGGCAGCATCCTCAGGGGCAGTGAGAGGAGAGAAACAAGTGTCATTGCTTCTCTATATTAGGTAACAGACTCCAGAGGGGGACCTCCTCTGTGTGCTATATAATATCGTTCTTTACACAGGGGTTTATGATTTCATTACACATAGTGCACCGAGGAATCATTTCCCCAGATTGGCTGAATGTTGACTGTGACTGGGGTCTACTTATTTTATTCTACTTATTTGCCTGGGTTGTTGTCATACAAATATCGATGCGTCAATATAATACATTAAAAGTTTTTCATATAGCATGGACTTCCGGTGTCACATTGACTTCCTGTAACACTTGCCCTGTCACACTACCCTAGTTGTTATAAAACAGTGGCGGTGAAATTCGACCAGGGCAGTAGCGAATCGGCAAATTGATGGAAAAGAAAATTGGGCGATGTGTGAAGTGGGCGGCCGATTCGCTCACGCCCGTTTTTGCGCTGCTGCCAGGGACAAATTTCACCCCCAGTGTAGCCTCTAACTCACATGAGCAGCGTCATAGTGACATAGGAAAAGACCATGGTCTATCTCATTCCCCTTCTACCATCCTGGGAGTCCCACGATACAACGATGATGGAATTGTTGACTAATCATAGCAATCAATCTCTATCAATGAGTCTACAACAGACCCGGACATGAGGTGAGGAAAACCCCAGTGATGGAGAGTTTTGGGAACCATAGGTCCAAAGTCACCTGTTCCTCCCAAGTCTGTTACACTCACCACATGTCATGACTCTAATTACTCATAGACTGTATCCCAAAATATTATTTACTGAAAGAAATCTCTCTAATTTACATTTGAATGAATCAACACTATCTGCTTCCACCATCTCCCTCGAGAGCCTGGCCCATAGATTACATGAGAGATCTCTATCTGTGTCTATTATACACATATATATATATATATATATGTGTATAATAGACATATATATATATATATATAAATATTTATATATATATATAAATAGGCATCTGTGTCACACTTGAACAGTCACACTTTGTCACACATGCACATTTCTGTATAAAAAGGTATATAAAAGTACAAAAGAAAGTGAAAGAAAATCAATCCTCTGAGTAACTTTCCCCAGCAACAGAAATACATCATTGATCTCCTGGATAGAAAGTCTCGAGGGGCAATTAGCCTCTGATTGACCTGACGATCTGCTTCAGAACAATTAACCTCTCATTGATTCAGGGAGGCACAGCAATTAGACCTTGGGGACTTAAAGGGACACAGAAAGTTGCACACCACCACATTTTAGCAGAATATCGTGTGCGTTACATGGTACAAAACAACTCAGCCTCTGGTTGACTCTGAGCAACATCACAGGAGAACCCTCTGTTTACATATAAAGTGAAGCTGCTTTAAGGATAAATTATATCAGTGACATTTCTTCAGACCCGATGCTGTACCAACTGTCACCTAACTTGACCAGATTTGGCAAACAACACAAGCAAGATTTTTTTTGATTCAATTGAGGAGAAAGTAAAAAAGGGCAACTCGATTTAGGGCTTTTTCAAATATTACATTTACTGAAAAGTCAAGTAACATGGGGTTGTGAATCTTATCATGGGAATCAACAGCTCATTACCGGTGTTAACACCGCCCGTATCTGTTCATGTTTACTGAGCAAGATTGTACAAGGTAGCAGACAGTAAGACAGAAGCAGTTCCACTGTTTAAATTGTAATCATTCATGCAACTCCCGGCAATTTTGGAAGGAGCATTTACACAATTATTACACAACCGTAGGTTCCCAAACTCCATGGGCCCTGATTCCAGCAGTTCTGCTGGGACCGCACCAGCTGGTGTTTCTCCAGTGCGGACCCTGCTAGGGTTTGCCAAGATCTGAAAACCAGGGAAAGCCTCAGCTTCCTTAGACTTCCTTTCCCTTCTAAAACCGCATATCTGGTCATTATCTCATTGTTGTGGGCAAATTGGCTGCCATGTTTCTCTACATTACAACAGTGACTACACTTCAAAAGCAATTCATTGGCTGAAGATGTGAAAGTTGCTATATAAATGCAAACTCTTTCTTTCCTCCTACAAATCTTTAAGACCTCTACCAGCTGCCCTCTGACCCCTCCCTCAAGTGGCAACAGCTGCCCTCTGACCCCTCCCTCAAGTGGCAACAGCTGCCCTCTGACCCCTCCCTCAAGTGGCCGTCCTTCATCCTTGTCCCTAGAAGGTGAGTGGGTGGAATATTCAAATATGGAGGAGATGAGAGACGAGCTCGATCCCATCGTTCACACACGTGGGCCACTAGGTGGTGATCAGGAGCAGAAAATTCTCTTTCCCTATCCCCGTCCCCACCCTGGGACACTGAAGCCAATTGTAGCCACCAGTCTGCTGCCCTGGCCGGGATCAGCTAACGGGACTTAGAAATTGACCCTGTGACCTTTCACTCCAGCGCCCCCAGTGCGTGTTGGGAGTGCATTTTGTGACACTGGACACTGCCCGTCTGCTATTTCCCACCTTCAATGGCACAGGTCAGGGGTGCAGAAGCTGAATTTTTGACCCCATGATCAATACCGAGCAGGGGCATCTACCCACTTCTTGAAAACCATGGGGACTTTTTTTTTAATAAGAAAGCCTGGTTCAGTCTGCTGCTGAGAGCTGCTGTCTGGACCGCAGCAGTGTTATATAAATTCAGCAAACAACAGCAGTCAGACAGACACAGGCCTCAAGTACCTTTGAAATCTGCTTAAAATAACCAGCCGCTCTGGAGAAGGCTGTTATTATAATTCTTGACACGCTCAAAGAGCGCTGGGAGTACACTGAAATAATTACACCTCCCAACTTTAGTAGGCAGCCTCAGTACAGGACGGCTGAATTAAAAAGGATGGTTATGTTGAGCAGCACTCACTGGGAAATATAAACAGATCATTAAACGTTTGTTAACTTTATATTCAGGTAAAGCTGGCATCAGTGGATGGTTTCATCTGCAAGAAATGAGCTCTTAACTGTTCTCTCTCCTGGGAGCCTCATTCTGCTGAATAAAGTTTGTTTTATTCATTACTTTCTCAAACAAGAAAATTATGACTTTCTTTCCTATGTTGTAAAAAAACAGAACCAGCCAACCACTAACATGGCCGGCATTATCCAGAAGTACAACAGCAACTTGCATTTATATAGCGCCTTTAACATAGTAAAACATCCCAAGGTGCTTCACAGGAGCGATTTTCAATCAAAATTTGACATGAAGCCACATAAGGAGATATTAGGACAGGTGACCAAAAGCTTGGTCAAAGAGGTAGGTTTTAAGGAGCGTCTTAAAAGAGGAGAGAGAGGCAGAGAGACAGAGAAGTTTGCGGAGGGAATTCCAGAGCTTAGGGCCCAGACAGCTGAAGGCACTGCTGCCAATGGGGATGCGCAAGAGGCCAGAGTTGGAGGAGCGCAGAGATCTCGGAGAGTCAGATTGTCCTGAACCGTCGACTCCTGGAGCCGGCAGGAGGGGGAAGGTGGCATCCTTCAGCTACACTATGGACACATTCACCTCAACGTTCAACATGTGTCCGCTTCCCGATGGAGAGATTATGTATCAAGCCTCAGGATACGTTCAGTACCGTGATATCTCCGCACCAGTGACCAGCAGCTGCATTGACCCTTCGCTCAGTCTAGTCTCGTGTTCCGAGTTGCAGCGCTAATGTTGCTCAGATTATGGGCCATGCTTTCAGGCATCTGCCCAAACTCTCAATCACCTTGAGAAGTCTGGCTGAGAATGAAGAAGTCGTTTAGTCGATCCCTTGAACCGTGTATTGACATGTAGGATTGTGCAGAAAGACCATCTGCACGTTGATTGAATTAAACCTTTCCGTCTTTTGGATAAGACTTTAAACTGAGGTTCCACCTGCCCTCTCAGGTGGATGTGAAAAATCCCCTGGCACTATTCAAAGAAGAGTAGGGGAGTTCTCCCCAGTCTCCTGGCCAATATTTATCCATTAACCAACATCACTAAAACAGATTATCTGGTCATTTAACTCATTGCTGTTTGTGGAATCTTGCTGTGCACAAATTGGCTGCCACGTTTCCTACATTACCACAGTGCCTACACTTCAAAAGTACTTAAGTCCTGAGGTTGTGAAACACGCTATATAAATGCAAGTCTTTTTTTATGGTGAATGTGGTCAACACTTGAGACCTTCAGCTGTAGTACAGAATAGTGACTGAACCTCCTTTGGACTGTCAGGTATGGATTTGTTGGCCAGAAGGATCATATGACTATTGGTGTTGGGAACAAACCAATTGGGAGGGAAGGCAAGGGGGAAATGGACCTAACTGTTGGAATAGGGCAAGTAGAGTATAGAGAGACCAATAAAAGTGGCTTTAAGGCAGCTTTCAACTAAAAGTGTGGTCACTCCGTCCTTGACACACCAAACTACCTTCTCCTTCCTCCTCTTCCACCCCCTCCTCTTCAGGCACACCTTCCATCCAGAATGCAAGTCTCAGTATTGGGGCGGAGTCTTCAACGAGCAGCTTGCAGGCCTCCCAGATCCCATTTAACCCAGGCACTCAGCATTTTGCATCAATTAACAATCAAAGCCCAGGATCACAGTCCAAATCCACTGGACATCTCTCGGTGGAGTATAGGCATTACCATAGAGTATCGGACCCTCGCTAACAGGAGATCTCAGCATGTGTATTACACCTATCAGATGATATGAAGCTTTAGTAACAACAGTCAAGGATACCAAAGGCAGTCCAATCCATCGAAGCTCACCTCTCTTGGGCTAGAGTGATAGCCTCCGCCCAGATTAAACACGGTCCCCTTTCCTGCATCATGCCTTTTACAGGGATGTGCATTTGCTGCACAGAATACACCGTTCCCTTTCCAAAGTTCATTCATTCAATCCCTCAGTTTGAGGTGGATAAATCAATCAGATTGAATACGTGATTTAATCACACTCAGCATCAGCCACTGATTCACAGCCAGACTCAAGCGTCTAATTAAAAGAATGAGAGTGTCCCGAGCCTCATTACAAACATCACTAGTCTGGGATCACATCAAATGGAAGTGCTGCAGGGTGAATTTACAATCCCACACTCCCAGCGGGGAGCTGCACACACAGGGAGCGCAGATCAGAGATCGAGCTGCGGTACCAATTCTCCGACTCGCGCTCCCCTGGAACGCTGTTCCCCGTGGGGAATGCGGGATCGCAAATTCACAGGCATGAGAAATGCAGGAAATATGAAGTTTTTAAATTGGATCTCACTTTTCTCTTTGAACTAGGGTTGCCAACTCTGGTTGAACACGTAAGGAATCTTACAACAGCACGTTATAGTCCAACTGTTTTATTTGAAAATCACAAGCTTTCGGAGGCTTTCTCCTGACGAAGGAGAAAGCCTCCGAAAGCTTGTGATTTTCAAATAAAACAGTTGGACTATAACCTGGTGTTGTAAGATTCCTTACATTTGTCAACCCCAGTCCATCACCGGCATCTCCACATCATGGTTGAACATATTCTTAGTGGTCTCATCACATGACCGCCCCCTCTAACTGCCCCGCCCAATCAATCAACCGTTTTTACCACCTCCAATATTTTTATAGCTAATAAATGAAAGTGTTCAACGAAAATTAAAAAGCACACAATTTTGTTTTAATGCACCAATGATTTTTCTTCTGAGTTGCAAGCAGCAATCTTTAATTCCAGGACAAGCCTGGAGGGTTGGCAACTCTACTTTGAACTTTTATTTTTCCAAGAGGTTGCTAGATTTCTGTTCCATTTGGATAGTCATTCAGTCACTTCTCTTGCCTGGCATGCAACGCAACCTAGTGACAAGTGTCCAGTGATAGCTCACAGTGCCCAGCTGAACATTCAATGCCAACTCTTTGTAATGACTTTTGAGAAACTGAGGCCACAGTGAAGATACTACCAAAGGTTAAAGTGAGATGAGGTAAATAATTTGGCAAAACCAAGCATGGCTTAGAAACGCAGCCTATAGATTGCAGGAGGAATGGGAGATTGGGGGATGTGAGGAGTTGCACAGGTTTTAGGGGCTGGGAAAGAGTGAGTTAGAGTAGGAGAGGGGTGAGGCGAGGGCTGAATTTTCATCTTCAGGATAAAGTTCTGGAAGGATGGGAGTCCTGCCCACCCCTGATCAGAAGGTGGGTGGATGGTGCTGAGGTAACGCTGAGAAGATGGGTAGGTGGGGTTGGGGGATATGGTGAGAAGGTGGGTGGATGGGGCTGAGGTAACGGTAAAAAGGTGGGTGGGTGGGGCTGAGGGATATGGGGGTCGATTTTAGGATGGCCTAGCGGGTGCGTTGGGGGACTCGTAAAATTGGGGAATCCCAGAGCAGGTCCGGAGTCCGGCTCCAACCCACCCACTTCCGGGTTCCCCAGTGACACGTTCGGGTGCGTACGCAGCTCCCGCATGTGGGACTCCCACCGGTAATTAAAGCTGGTGGGATGACAATTTAAATACTTACTTACCGTGTTGAGGTACTTGACAGACCTCATTGACAGGAGATTTTGGCAGGGGTGCAATTTTCATGGATCCTCGGCGTGTTTCCCGTGCTGTGGGAAACACTCCCTGTTGGAGCAGACGTGTTTCAGTCAGCAGCCAGTGGGAGATGCAAAGGATTTGACAGTTGGGGGGAAAATCTCATTTATTACAGCAGGACACTCTGTCACTTCAGACAAAGTTTTGGCTGCAAGGCCTTTGTCTTTCCACTCAAAATTATTAATTTACACCCTAAACTCTGCTGTGCAAACACATTTACCTACTTTGCAGACCTCCTCAAACTCACACCGTCAGGATGGGGGGGGCGCCATGGCTGCATTCATCACCTCATCCGAGGACGAGCAACATCACCAGCCTCGCCAGGCACGCCGTCCACCTCCGCCACGTGGAGCTCCACAACACAGTGCTGCACCACAGGCACCTGCACAAAATCGTCGTGCAACTACACACACACGCACTGTAGGGTGACCCAATGGGTGGCATCAAGTGTGGGTGTTCATGGAGAACCTCATGAAAGGGACTTATTGCACAAGCCAGTCAAGAATGGCCAAGACGTGGCAGTAGTGGTGACAATATAATATTTAATGTGAGTTGAACAAAAATCAAATATAAATAAAAAACATGACAAACCGTCAAACACCCTTGTTCATCCCCTTTGTGCTCACGAAACCTTTGCCTTACGCTTCCTACTACTCATACGTGATGCATCCCCTGTGGCTGCAGCACAGGTAGTGGCAGGTTGGGTGAGGGTGACCGTGAAAGAGATGCATCAGAGGGTGAGTACGAGACAGAGCCATGAGATTGTATGAGGATTGGGTTGAGTGGTAGTGGCGGGATGAGTACTGGCGAGGTGAGTAAGTGCAAGCAAGTTGAGGATGAGCTTTGAGTGGGTGTGAGGAGTGATGTGATAGAGTAGTGTTGGCAGTGCAGAAGGAGTTGTGGGGTGGGGGCGGTGATGTGGAAGACAAAGTGTAGGAGAATGAGTAAGTGCGCTCACTTTGGCTGACCTAGTTAGGTCATTGAAGCGCTTCCTGCACTGTATCCAGGTGCGGGATATGTTGCTGGTGCTGCTGATCTCCTCCGCCACCTCGAGCCAGGCCTTCTTGGTGGCAGAGGCAGGCCACTTCCTCCCGTCCGCCAGGTAGAAGATCTCCCTCCTCCTCCTAATCCCATCCAGTAAGACCTGGAGTGAGGCATCATTAAACCTGGGAGCAGCCTTTCCCCTGGGCTGCTCCATGCTGTAATTTTGGCTGTTTGCTGCAGGAGCAGCATTGGAGGACTGCCCCTTTAAATAGGGCTCCTCCAGCTGACAGTCTGTGATGCGGATACGCAGTCCGCCCACTGTGCAGGTTTCCAACGGGAAACCCGGAAGCCAAGGTAAGTGGCTTCAATTTACTCGCGATCGTGTGGGGAACCCACCGATTTTACTGGGCGGGTTACGCAGGCGCCCAGTCGACCCCCCGCTGCCAACCCGCCTCCCTGGTAATATCGGGGCCACGTGTTAGCAAATTTGAAGCCATGGGATTAAAGGGACAGTGGCTGCGTGTATATGAAATTGGCTAAAGAGCAGAAAGCAGAAAGTAGTGGTGAAAGTTTGTAGATGACACAAAACTCGGAGGATAGGAACAGACTTCAGGAAGAAGCAGACTCGTGAAATGGGCAGACACATGGCAGTCGAAATTTAACGCAGAGAAGTGCAAAGTGATATATTTTGGTAGGAAGAATGAGGAGAGACAATACAAACTAAATGGTACAATTCTAATGGGGCTGCAGGCTGCAGCGACCTGGGGGTACATGTGCACAAATCTTTGAAAGTGGCAGGACAAGTTAAGAAACTGTTAAAAAGGCACACGAGATCCTTGGCTTTACAATATAGAAACATAGAAAATAGGAGCAAGAGTAGGCCGTTCGGCCCTTCGGGCCTGCTCCGCCATTTAAAATGATCATGGCTGATCATCTAACTCAGTATCCTGTTCCCGCTTTTTCCCCATATCCCTTGATCCCTTTAGCATTAAGAAATATATCTATCTCCTTCTTGAATACATCTAATGACTTGGCCTCCACTGCCTTCTGTGGTAGAGAATTCCACCGGTTCACCACCCTCTGAGTGAAGAAATTTCTCATCATCTCGGTTCTAAATGGCATACCCCGTATCCTGAGACTGTGACCCCTGGTTCTGGACTCCCCATCCATCGGGAACATCCTCCCTGCATCTAGTCTGTCTAGTCTTGTTAGAATTTTATATGTTTTGATGAGATCACCTCTCATTCTTCTAAACTCTAGTGAATATAGGCCTAGTCGACCCAATCTCTCCTCATACGTCAGTCCTGCCGTCCCAGGAATCAGTTTGATAAACCTTCGTTGCACTCCCTCCATGGCAAGGACATCCTTCCTCAGATAAGGAGACCAAAACTGCACACAACACTCCAGATGTGGTCTCACCAAGGCCATGTATAACTGCAGAAAGACATCCTTGCTCCTGTACTCAAATCCTCTTGCAATGAAGGCCAACATACCATTCGCCTTCCTAACTGCTTGCTGCACCTGAATGCTCGCTTTCAGCGACTGGTGTACAAGGACACCCAGGTCTTGTTGCACCTCCCCTTTTCCCAATCTATCACCATTCAGATAATAATCTGTCTTTCTGTTTTTACAATCAAAGTGGATAACCTCACATTTATCCAAGTTATACTGCATCTGCCATGTTCTTGCCCACTCACCCAACTGTCTAAATCACATTGGAGCCTCTTTGCATTCTCCTCACAGCTCACATTCCACCCCAGCTTTGTGTCGTCTGCAAACTTGGAAATGTTACATTTAGTTCCCTCATCCAAATCATTGATATATATTGTGACTAGCTGGGGCCCAAGCACTGATCCCTGCGGTACCCCACTAGTCACAGCCTGCCACCCGGAAAAAGACTCGTTTATTCCTACTCTCTGTTTCCTGTCTGTTAACCAATTCTCAATCCATGCCAGTATATTCCCCCCAATCCCATGTGCTTTAATTTTGCACACTAACCTCTTGTGTGGGACCTTATCAAAAGCCTTTTGAAAATCCAAATACACCACATCCACTGGTTCTCCCCTATCTATTCTACTAGTTACATCCTCAAAAAACTTCAGTAGATTTGTTAAGCATGATTTCCCTTTTATAAACCCACGCTGACTTTGTCCAATCCCGTTAATGCCCTCCAAGTGTTCTGTTATCACATCTTTTATAATAGACTCGAGCATTTTCCCCACTACTGGTCTGTAATTCCCTGTTTTTTCTCTCCCTCCTTTTTTAAGTAGTGGGGTTACATTTGCCACTCTCCAATTTGCAGGAACTGTACCAGAGTCTATAGAATTTTGGAAGATGATCACCAATGCATCCATTATTTCCAGGGCCATAAATAGAGGCATAGAGTACAAAAGCAAGAAAGTTTTGCCAAACCTTTCTAAAACACTGGTTAGGTCTCAGCTGGAGTATTGTGTCCAATTCTGGGCACCGCACATTAGGAAGGATGTCAAGGCCTTAGAGAGGGTGCAGAGATTTACTAGAATGATGCCAGGGATGAGGGATTTTAGTTACGTGGAGAGACTGGAGAATCTGGGATTGTTCTCCTTAGAGCAGAGAAGGTTAAGGGGAGATTTAATAGAGGTGTTCAAAATCATGAAGGGTTTTGACAGAGTAAATAAGGAGAAACTGTTTCCAGTGGCAGGAGGGTCAGTAACCAGAGGACACAGATTTAAGGTAATTGGCAAAAGAGCCAGAGGCGACATGAGGAAAAAAAATTCACACAGCGAGTAGTTATGATCTGGAATGCTCTGCCTGAAAGGACAGTGGAAGCAGATTCAATCTTGGCTTTCAAAAGAGAATTGGATAAATACTTGAAGGGAAAAATTTGCTGCGCTATGGAGAAAGAGCGGGGGAGTGGGACTAATTGGATAGCTTTTTCAAGGAACCGGCAAGGCATGATGGGCTGAATGGCCTCCTCCTATGCTGTATCAGTCTATGCTTCTATGAGAAGGTGGGTGGGTGGGGCTGAGGGATATGGTGAGAAGGTGGGTGGAGCTGAGGGATATGGTGAGGAGGTGGGTGGAGCTGAGGGATATGGTGAGGAGGTGGGTGGGTGGGGCTGAGGGATATGGTGAGGAGGTGGGTGGGTGGTGTTGAGGATACATAGAATCATAGAAGTTTACAACATGGAAACAGGCCCTTCGGCCCAACATGTCCATGTCGCCCAGTTTATACCACTAAGCTCGTCCCAATTGCCTGCACTTGGCCCATATCCCTCTATACCCATCTTACCCATGTAACTGTCCAAATGCTTTTTAAAAGACAAAATTGTACCCGCCTCTACTACTGCCTCTGGCAGCTCGTTCCAGACACTCACCACCCTTTGAGTGAAAAAATTGCCCCTCTGGACCCTTTTGTATCTCTCCCCTCTCACCTTAAATCTATGCCCCCTCGTTATAGACTCCCCTACCTTTGGGAAAAGATTTTGACTGTCGACCTTATCTATGCCCCTCATTATTTTATAGACTTCTATAAGATCACCCCTAAACCTCCTACTCTCCAGGGAAAAAAGTCTCAGTCTATCCAACCTCTCCCTATAAGTCAAACCATCAAGTCCCGGTAGCATCCTAGTAAATCTTTTCTGCACTCTTTCTAGTTTAATAATATCCTTTCTATAACAGGGTGACCAGAATTATACACAGTATTCCAAGTGTGGCCTAACTAATGTCTTGTACAACTTCAACAAGACATCCCAACTCCTGTATTCAATGTTCTGACCAATGAAACCAAGCATGCCGAATGCCTTCTTCACCACCCTATCCACCTGTGACTCCACTTTCAAGGAGCTATGAACCTGTACTCCTAGATCTCTTTGTTCTATAAATCTCCCCAACACCCCACCGTTAACGGAGTAGGTCCTGGCCCGATTTGATCTACCAAAATGCATCACCTCACATTTATCTAAATTAAACTCCATCTGCCATTCATCGGCCCACTGACCCAATTTATCAAGATCCCGTTGCAATCCTAGATAACCTTCTTCACTGTCCACAATGCCACCAATCTTGGTGTCATCTGCAAACTTACTAACCATGCCTCCTAAATTCTCATCCAAATCATTAATATAAATAACAAATACAGTGAGAAGTTAGGTGGGGTTGAGGGATACGGTGAGGAGGTGGGTGGGTGGGGCTGAGGGATATGGTGAGGAGGTGGGTGGGTGGGGTTGAGGGATATGGTGAGGAGGTGGGTGGGTGGGGTTGAGGGATATGGTGAGGAGGTGGGTGGGTGGGGCTGAGGGATACGGTGAGGAAGTGGGTGGGTGGGGTTGAGGGATATGGTGAGGAGGTGGGTGGGGTTGAGGGATACGGTGAGGAGGTGGGTGGGTGGGGTAGAGGGATACGGTGAGGAGGTGGGTGGGGTTGAGGGATATGGTGAGGAGGTGGGTGGGTGGGGTTGAGGGATATGGTGAGGAGGTGGGTGGGTGGGGTTGAGGGATACGGTGAGGAGGTGGGTGGGGTTGAGGGATATGGTGAGGAGGTGGGTGGGTGTGATTGAGGGATACGGTGAGGAGGTGGGTCGGTTGGGTTGAAGGATACGGTGAGGAGGTGGGTGGGATTGAGGGATACGGCGAGGAGGTGGGTGGGATTGAGGGATACGGCGAGGAGGTGGGTGGGTGGGGTTGAGGGATATGGTGAGGAGGTGGGTGGGTGGGGCTGAGGGATACGGCGAGGAGGTGAGTGGGTGGGGTTGAGGGATACGGTGAGGAGGTGGGTGGGGTTGAGGGATATGGTGAGGAGGTGGGTGGGTGTGATTGAGGGATACGGTGAGGAGGTGGGTCGGTTGGGTTGAAGGATACGGTGAGGAGGTGGGTGGGATTGAGGGATACGGCGAGGAGGTGGGTGGGATTGAGGGATACGGCGAGGAGGTGGGTGGGTGGGGTTGAGGGATATGGTGAGGAGGTGGGTGGGTGGGGCTGAGGGATACGGCGAGGAGGTGAGTGGGTGGGGTTGAGGGATACGGTGAGGAGGTGGGTGGGTGGGGTTGAGGGATACGGCGAGGAGGTGGGTGGGTGGGGCTGAGGGATATGGTGAGGAGGTGGGTGGGTGGGGTTGAGGGATACGGTGAGGAGGTGGGTGGGTGGGGTTGAGGGATACAGTGAGAAGGTGGGTGGGTGGGATTGAAAAGCTGCAAGCCTATTGGGCCAAAATACCTTTGCCTTTATTCCTGAAAATTCTTGAGTTTTAAATCAGGGATCAGAAACAAAACAAGATGGAGGGAGCAATCACTCTCGCCTCAAAAACACAAAGAATTTCTTCACAATATTGTCACCCCTCAACCAGGAATCTCCCCTCCCACAGTCAGTAAGATTTAAAATAAATTAACTGATGCAAAGGAATGTTAATGATTCCTGTCAGAATATTGATATCACCTGTCAAATTAATTAAAGATGATTAAGCAGTACCAGGTGTGTTAGAAGCTGACTCTGGGGGATCCACTGGATTAAATCTTCCATAATGAGGTGCATTGATATGTTTGTATAAATTTGCAAGCCTTGTTGAGATATTTCTTCAACGTTCCAATACACTTGTCACTAAATCCATCAGATTTATTACTCACCAATAAAGAAAAAAGATCGACATGCATTTATATAACACAGAGTTTCAGCTGTTGCTCAGTGGGTAACCCTCTCGCCTCTGAGTTGGAAGGTTGTGGGTTCAAGTCCCAGTCCAGAGACTTCAGTACATAATCGAAGCTGATGCTCCAGTGCAGTACTGAGGAAGTTCTACACTGTCGGAGGTGCCGTCTTTCAGATGAGACTTTAAACCGAAGCTCTGTCTGCCCTCTCAGGTGGATGTAAAAGAGCCTGGCCTATATTTATCCCTCAACCAGCATCACTTAAAAAAAAAACAGAATATCTGGTCATTATCACATTGCTGTTTGTGGAATCTTGCTGTGCACAAATAGGCGGCCGCATTTCCTACATTACAACAGTGACTGCACTTCAAATGTACTTCATTGGCTGTAAAGCGCTTTGGGAGGCTCTGGAATCGTGAAAGGTGCTTTAGAAATGCAAGCTTTTTCTTTCTTCTTTCTTTTTACAATCTCAGGGCTTGTAATGTTGTAACTCAGACCTGAGCTTCAGTAATCCTAGACTAGGCCCAGGATCTCACACGGGGGCTGGGGTGTTATGTGCGGACAATGTGGGGCCAATTAGGAACCAAAAAAGAGACCTACTCATGGAGACAGAAGGCATGGCTGAGGTACTAAATGAGGACTTTGCATGTCTCTTTACCAAGGAATAAGATGCTGACAAAGTCACAGCAAAAGAGGAGGTAGTTGAGATATTGGATGGGCTAAAAATTGATAAAGAGGAGGTACTAGAAAGGCTGGCTGTACTTAAAGTAGATATGTCACCCGGTCCGGATGGGATGCATCCAGGTTGCTGAGGGAAGTAAGGGTGGAAATTGCGGAGCTCCTGGCCATAATCTTCCAAACATCCGTAGATACGGGGGTGGTGCCAGAGGACTGGAGAATTGCAAATAAGAACATAAGAAGAACATAAGAAATTGGAGCAGGAGTAGGCCAATCGGCCCCTCGAGCCTGCTCCGCCATTCAATAAGATCATGGCTGA